>NC_043700.1:147010135-147036480 GCF_006229205.1 Suricata suricatta | reverse complement strand
ACCAATGTTTATTCTTCCAATCCATGAGCACGGAATGTTTTTCCATTTCTTTGTGTCTTCTTCAATTTCCTTCATAAGTCTTCTATAGTTTTCAGTATACAGGTCTTTAACATCTTTGGTTAGGTTTATTCCTAGGTATTTTATGGTTTTTTGTGCAATTGTGAATGGGATCAGTTTCTTGCTTTCTCTTTCTGTTGCTTCATTTTTAGTACATAAGAATGCAACTGATTTATGTACGTTGACTTTGTATCCTGCAACATTACTGAATTCATTGATCAGTTCTAGAAGGCTTCTGGTGGAGTCAATCGGGTTTTCCATGTAGAGTATCATGTCATCTGTGAAAAGAGAAAGTTTGACTTCTTCTTTGCCAGTTCTGATGCCTTTTATTTCCTTTTGTTGTCTGATTGCTGATGCTAGGACTTCCAACACTGTGTTGGAATGTAAGGGGATGGAGAAATATCTACCATGCGACTGGAAGCCCAAAGAAAGCTGGAGTAGCCATACTTATATCGAACAAACTGGACTTTAAAATAAAGGCAGTAATAAAAGATGAAGAAGGACACTATATAATAATTACAGGGACTCTACATGAAGAAGAGCTAACAATTATAAACATTTATGCGCCAAATTTGGGAGCTCCTAGATACATAAAACAAGTAATCACAAACAAAAGCAATCTTATTGATAAGAATGTGCTAATTGCAAGGGACTTTAATACCCCACTTACAACAATGGATAGGTCAGCCAGACAAAAAATCACTAAAGAAACAATAGACCTGAATGGTACAATGGAGCAAATGGAATTGATAGATATATTTAGAACACTGCATCCTGACGCTAGGGAATTCACTTTCTTCTTGAGTGCACATGGCACATTCTCCAAGATTGATCACATACTGGGTCACAAAATTTTTGAAATTGAATACTATTTTTGATTATATGCCTACAATTTCAGATTTCCAAAACAACACATATATTCCTCCTAAAGTGTGGCTTACTAACCAGAAACATACACTTGCATACACACACACACACACACACACACACACACGATTCAAATACCTATTTTCTTTTATTCCCTAGTATCATGTCTCTTTTACTCATAATTCTTACAAGTAATTGGATTCCTTAGTAGAACTGTCTACTAATCAACCAAAAGAAAAATGCCGCATAGCTATTTCAGCATGTCAGTTCTGATATCCAACACCCCCCATGGTCTATTTAAGTGAAACCATTCCATTCAGAGCTCCTGATGAAGGGGTAGCCTTAGATTGCCATGACTCGTACAACTTGTCTTAGCTCCCTTGTGCCTGACTTAGAAACAGATATTTAATTCAAATCCAACGACAATCTATAGGCTCACCAGCAACACATGATGCTGGTTGATAAAGCAAGATAAGCCTAGTTAAGCTGATTTTTCTCTGGCATTTTTGCTTGAAGAACACTGAGGAATTGATGAAGGTTCATAAAGCTGAACAACTTCACACAGAAGATCAAAAGGTCTTAGTGCCTAGAGACTGGGAGGCTGAATCTGGGAATGAGCAATCACAGACAACCAAATGTATGAGGACACAGATGCTATGAGGTACCAAAAAGTAGAATGAATACCAGGGAACAAAAACTGAGTCAACAGTAGAAATAAGGGAAGGGGAATAAATGAGATAATAATTAGATGGAAGATATAAGTCAGTTACTTAATGACTAGGGAGAAGATATATGCCCTTTGGATTTCTATAATAACATCCTAACTGTTATCTTCACCCATTAAAATCCAGCCATTCTCCATAAAACTGCCAGTGTAGTCTTTTAAATTATGATTGCTTGAAATCCTCCAAGATCTTCCCATTGTATTGAGAATTAAATGTAAGCTCTCATAAGATCTACCCAGATCCTACTCTCCAACTCATATTGTACTACCCTTTAAAACTTAAAAAAAAAAAAAAGCAGTAGTGGGACAGAGTATATGCAGACAGCATAAAATAGCTGGCTTAATTTTTTACAATACTGAAGAACAGTTCAGATATAATGACCAGTTTAGATAGATGGGAGAAAGAAAGATAGTACTCCAAAATATACATAGAGGAAACCTTAGCAGGAACCAAATAAGATTTTTTACAGTTGCTTGTGTCTTTTAAAAACCTACAGTGAGGATAGATTTAAATGAAGTTGCCAGTCAGATGACGAATGAATGAATTCTTGTTTACAATCGTATATACCTTTAGGGTTTTTCCATCAGTATATATTAAAAATAGTTTTTGGAACACCTGAGTGGCTCAGTTAAGTGTCCAACTGTCTCCCTCTCTCTGTCCCTCCTCCACTCATGCACACTAAATAAATAATTTTTAAAAATAGTTTTATTAAAAACTCTAAACCTTTCCATTGACTTAAGGTCAGTGTGTGTTACCTTAATTTAATAGTGAGACAAACTAGGGAGAAGAAAAAGGATAATAGATCGGGGAAAAGCTATCCTTTCCATACATTTTTCAAAGAAGCCTGCAATTTGAAATCCCCTGGAAGAACTGCCTCATGTGCTGAGAAGAGGAGTCTAGACCCTCCTTAACCAGAGATGACACAAAATCAAGACTTTTCAGGGCAATACCTGCAGGAAGGGTAAGTATTCTGACAATGTCATTGTCTGCAAACATCTCCTAATTCCACCAGGTAAAAAACAATCACCATCAGCAGTATCCAATGCTTATTCAGCCAGTCATGGACCTAAATGACCCTTACTCAGATTTCTGCTACAAAATTTACAGAGGTAAAAAAAGCTGACATTCAGCTGAAAAAGAAAAGCCACTGAAACAAGAAAGAAATCAAAATAGTATATATGATCACCAATAATCAGTCAATGATACCTAAAGGGCCAAATAGCAGCAGTAGGTAGTGATTTTCCTACCAACAATTTTGGATCTTGCTATGTGTTATTAAAAGCATTCTTTAGATATGTAGATACCGCATGTGTATAGTTAAACCTAGTGGTGTGCTGAAGCTACCCCACTGCTCATATTGACAATCTTTTTTAACTGCTTTTTTAGTGATATCACGTTGGTAGTTAGAAACTGACCTTGGTGGGACTATTTACATGGAAATTTCTCTTTTTATTTTTTTAGCAAAATGACAATTGCTAATTTACTCAAAAGGCTACTGGAAACCTAATTGTATTTTTGTGAATTCCATATTCAGATTTACGGACTCTCCTGAGGGACAAAGTATAAAACAATAAAATAGTCAGTATAAAACAATAAAATAATCTTACACAGGATATGGTAGCTAATGATGTTAGTATTAGGCCTAGAAAGCACATTTTCAATACAGAAAATTCTCTCTTCAATAAGAGCCAACAGGCAACTTGACTTTGTTTGGCTACATCTCCTGCTGGAATGACAACTTATAAATACACTATTGATAATTTTATTGAGATATCCTCTCCATAAAGGGCATCACCTAATACAGATCCATGAGTTTGAAAACGTGTAACTCATGTAACTAACAAGAAAATCAAGATATGAAACATTCGCTTCTCCCCTCAGTGTTCCCTTTTTTTCTTTCCAGTCAATAATGACATCACTCCCTCCTGTCTGGCCAAGAAACCATAATTATGATAACTAACATTACGGATTGGCTTTATCTATTCCAGAAGATCACCTAAACAGAATCATACAGTAACTCTACTTTTGTGTTTGACTAAAAATAATATTTTGAGAAACGTAATCCTTGTATTTCTCAGTATTTTTTCTCACTTGTACTGTTCAAGGGTCAACTGCATACACACACACACACACACACACACGCACATTTTAACATTTCCATACTTACATTTTATATAATATATAAAAATTTTCTCAAGCATTTGAGAAATTTCACACTTCATGGTTTCTTACCTCTATATGCTACCTACAGCTAAATATTCTCTACAAAAATCACATTATATTCAGTAAATTTAACACCAGTAAGAGTCTTTAATAAAACTATACCATATTCCAATTTTGTAAATTATGTCCTCTCAAGTATGTCTTTCTCTGTGATCTTTCCCTCCTATTTAGGATCCAGTCTAGAATCAAGCTGTTTCCTTTTTTATTGCTGAGAAGTATTCCTTTATATGATAGATTTAAATTGCTTATTCATTCTTTGTTCAAGGACATTTGGGTTATTTTAAGTCTAAGACTGTCATGAATAAAGCTGCTGTTAACATTTTTTTGCACATTCTTGTGAAACCTACACTATCATTCTCCTAGATAAAAACTAACAGTAAAATTCTGAGTCATAGGATAGGAAATGTTTACTTTGTAAGAAATTGCCACACAGCTTTCTGAAGTAGTTGTACAATTTCACAGGCCCCAAAAGGATCTGATCACTCCAGATGCTCCATACTTTCATAAACATTTGTCACTGTCATCTCCAAATTTTAACAATATAGAAAGATGTGAAGCACTATCTCTTTGTGCTTTAATTCCTTGATGACAAATCATGGTAAGCATCTCTTCATGTCTTACTGACCATGTTTATACTTTCCTTTGTAATCTGCTCAAGCCTTTTACCCATTATTTTATTAATGTGTTTTTATTATTGATTTATGGAAGTTCTTTATACGTCATTCACCAAAGCCAAATATATGTATCGTGAATATTTTGCTTGATTTTCCTTAGAAGAGTGTATTTTGATGAGGAAAAGGTTTTGATTTTGATTAAGTACACTTATTTTATTTTATTTTTCCAGTCTAAGAAATATTTGCTTAATCTATGGCCTAGATTTTTTTTAAGTTTTAACTTAATATGATGAGTTCTATGATCTATCATGAATTAATTTTGGATGTTATTCAAAAGAGTCGACATTTTTTCTCCACTTAGTTATCCAGCTATTTAAGAAATATTTGTTTAAAAGCCTTTCCCTTTCCTTTGAGGTTTCATAAAGGTAATCTCACTGGAGATAAAGTTCTATTTATATAGTTTTTAAATGTGTTTGTTTTTAGCAATTTAAAGATGTCATTTTGTTTCCTTCTGGCTTCTGTTTTCTTTGAATGACCAGTTAAATATGATTCTTCTTATTGCCCCACTATAGGTAATATGTCCTTTATTCTACTTTCAATTGTACTCTGTATCTTTGGTTTTCTAAAGATGGCATTCCTATATGTAACTTTCTTTATATTCATCCTACTTGAGTTTGGCTGAGCTTCTTGAATCTGTATGTTATTATTCAAATTTGTGATATGTTTATCCACAGTCAAATTACTAGCTTATGACCTTAATTTTATGGAATCTTAGTTATCATATTTGGTGGTTCTATTTTAATTTTCACTTAGTTCTAGTATATAACTTTCATGCTAGGCTTATCTCTACTCAAAGGTATGTGTCACTGGGTAACCCATTGTAAGATATCTACTGGCTATAGCACTATTACAGCAAAAAGAAAAGCATAAGGAGCCATAAGTGAAGCCTTTCTTCCTACAATGTCCTATCAGATCCCTTTACTGACAAGGTCTAATATTGGGCCAGCTGGCAAAGAAAAAAATTTTTGCAAGGTCCAGTTCCAGCATCATAAAGCAGGGCGAAGAAGGATGAATTTTGATGACTAGGACAGATGGTATAATACTTTCTTAATTATTATAAAATAGAAAAAGAAATCACAGTAATTTCATTTCCAATTTCCAGTAATCTGGCAGATCCAATCTTCAACCTGTATCTCTTCATCCTGGTAAGACTGTTGTTTTCTGTTTAAATTCTATTTGCTCATGCATCATACCAAATTGAGAAGTGCTTTATCAGCCAATTCCATTATCTAGGTCATCTGTGGATTTGGGAGGATCTACTTGGGATTCATTGGAAAACCTGAACTATTCAGTAAGACCCTCTTATTTGGCAGGGCTTGAACTCCAAACTCTTCACCATCATCTCACCAACAGCTCCCTACAAAGTCTCACCAGTTCACCAATGCACAGTATTTTCCTGAATCTTGTTGACACCCCAAGGAAAACCTAGTCTTAGCATCAGTGTAACAAGTTGCTTCCTAGACTATTTTGCCAGAATCAAAATGGACAGTGACCTTGAGAACCCCTAGGTTCACTGGAACCCCAGAGAGTGTTATCCCCTCACCAACCTTGGTATGTAACACTTCAGCAAACCTCCAGCATCCTGTGTTTCTTCTTATGAAGAGTGAATTTCAGCACTGCTAAAGGTAGTATCTCTTTGAGATTTGTTCCTTCCTTGAGTATAGTCCCTCAACCTTTCATTTGCTATTCCAATATTCTCTAGAATTCTCTTTACCCTCTCTTAGTAGCTAGTCCCATTTTACAAATTAATAATTCTTTTCAATTACTAGTCTGTTGTCTCCATAAGGACTTGATGTCTTTAAACATCCTCAGTGCAACATGAATACAGTGTTGTAAAACACCTTTTCATAGGGAGGGGAAGGGGGAAAGAGAGTTGGGGAGAGAGAGGGATGCAAATCATGAGAGAATCTTGAATATTGAAAACGAACCGAACCAAGGGCTGAAGGGGGAGGAGGAGTGGAGAAGGGGGGTGATGGTCATGGAGGAGGGCACTTGTAGGGAAAACCACTGGGGGTTATATGAAAACAATTTGACAATAAACTACATAAAAAATAAATTGAAAAAAACTTTTCAAATGATACATAGTTAAATTCAATTCAATTTGGGACTTTACCAGCTATTTCTGATGCCTGAAATATCTACAAATGGAACAATAGCAAGAAATGTAGATTTAGTTAAAATGGTCAAACTAGGGATACAAGAGGAAACATTGTTCATCCTAAAGCCTACACTCATTCTTCAAAAGTAGGGTCTATAAGATACAGGGAAGATGTTAACATGAGATGTGCCTGAGAGGGTAACACATTTGCATTCTAATATGAGCTTTAAAAAAAACCAACTCTTTATTTCATATCACTTACCACAGTCTTAAAATAGATGTAGCATCTGTTAATATAATTAAAAACAATATGAGATCATTTAATGAGAATACAAAACTTTATAACTCTACCCTATGATAAATAGGACTTCTATATGATTACTGATATTTCTTTACTATGTGAACATGGGATCAAATTCTTTCAAAGCCCATTGCTCTAAGTACCTGGTTTTTCCCTCATTCCCTTTTCCAAAAACAATTCATTTTCCCTCTCTCTTCACTCTCACTGCTGCTCTTTCTTTATGCTTGCATGTAATGGTGTTTGTTTTTCATTGTCAGGTGGAAACCTGGAGCCTAGTAAACTGGTAACTACTGGATTTTGTTTTACCCCCTAAGTACTTGAAGCAATGGATTCCTTTTCCACTGCTGAGAGGCCCTGAAACTTGGGAGGCCCACTGCTCTTTGCTCTTCTAGAAGCTGATTGACTGTCAGTGACTCTGGGAGCCACCTGCTGCAGCTAGGGAATGTGATCTGGCTTCTGCAGTTCCTAGTGAGAAAGTATTCATTTTCTTAATAATAAAGTGTTTCTCTCTAAAATATTATTGAAAAATCATTGCTACTGGCTGCTGCTCTTCTCAGGAAAGAAAGCTTTTCTTTTAGCAAGATATTGACTAATGTAGATAAATAAGTTTGATTTATCATAGGGGTTTGCAAACTCTTCTTCATGCTAAGTGATGGAAATTGCTTAATTAATAAATATTCTGTTACACATATAAAGCCATTCAATTCAAATCAACAGGCATTTAAGAAGTATCTGCATGTTTAGAATCATTTTAATGCAGTAGTATTGATAATTAAAAACACAATAGGCCCTGAAGTCAAACTTTCTGTATTTGAAATTTAACACTTTTATTTACTACACATATATTACAGGCTGCCTTTGTAAGCCTCAAATTCTTCACCTGTAAATTGATATGACAGTATTATCTACCTCATAGGAGGAATATGTAAGATATATCTCATAGAGTTATTTATAATCTTTATAATTTAAAATATTTTTAAGTATTGGAGAATTATGTGAAATTTTCCTGCCCTCAAAAGGTTTGCATGAAAGACAAAATAAACAATAAACAATAAAATATTAAAAAATAAATCATCAGGTCCTATAAAATAAACTTTATAAATAATAGCACTACTAATACATGAAATGAATGTTTGAGAAATATTCACTTCCTAGAGTTTGCCAAATAACTTTTTTTTTTATAGTTGACAATGTGGATTGGCATAAATAAAATTAGGTTATACAAAAATAATTAAAGTCTTTGAATTTCTTTTTATATCCAAAAGTTCCTGGTCTCCATAAGAGCACATACAAATTTTAAAAAGCAATAGTCTATCATCTAAAACTTGTGAGCCCTCAAAATGATCATTTTATTCAATATTATTTAAGAAAATAAGTAACTAAGTAAAAAAGTCTTGGTCTCTGCTTCCTTAATGAACTAGTGTCACTACCTGGTAGCTGAGCACAACTCCCTATGTATATAGAAAACATAAAAGTACACCAAATTGGGGCACCTGGGTGGCTCAGTCAGTTAAGCATCTGATTTGCCTGTGGTCGTGATCTCCCGGTTTTTGGGTCCAAGCCCGGTGTCAGGCTCTGTGCTGACAGCTTGAAGCCTAGAGCCCGCTTCAGATTGTGTGTCCTTCTCTCTCTCTCTCTCTGTCTCTCTGCTGCTTGTGTTCTGTCTCTCTCTCTCTCTCAAAAATAAACATTAAAAAATTTTAAGTATATCAAATTATACATGAGCTATATATTTGCAAAAAACATTGGCTATACAATGACAATTTATGTGTTAGTGCTCTGTGCAATGTGTTTTGCTTCATTTTTGTTTTATTTTTCTAAATCTTAGCAGGAATCCCTCCCATGTGAGACAAGTACCCCAACACTGCGTACCCCTCCCCTAACCTAAATTTTGGAGAATAAGAAGTTCCCTGCCCCGGAGTGGACACTTAGTAAACTAAAGGGAATTGAAAGGAAGACATGATTCACTTATTCTACCAGTGAAATTGCATCTTTCCTAATGAATTTTTATTAGTGACTATGGCTCCTATTAGGTGACCTTGGAAATGACATAAAATATATAGAATAATGCCAGTTCAGAGGAAGTTCTGTCACCTGACACCTTCCTGGGGTGCAGCTCTTTGAATGTCTTTTGGGAAACTACTCCACCTACTTTCATATAATTTAGGTAGGACGGTCAAGGTCTGGCATATGACCTAAACGGGGACAATCAAGGTCTCTCTCCTGAGTGTTTGCGTCTTGGGCAGAATGACATGAGTTACAACATCAACGACAATGACAAGTAAGGAAACATTTAAAAATGGCCTTTTTCCACCATCTAGATGTGAGCAGTTCACTCCATCCCTTAGCATGTCTTTTCACAAGACTTTCAGGATCAAGAGATTGCTGAACAAGCAATAAAATCAGAATCATCCTATGCCCCAATTGATCCAGATAAAAGTTAGTAATGAAATTACATACAGTGACACAAGGAGATGCTGAGGAAGACCTGAGCTGGGTCTGTAAGGAATGGACCACAGGATGGTACAAACATTTATGCTCTATCAAGGTTACTCGCATCTTACCATAACAAGCTCTAAAGGTCACCACTATCTGGACAGTCGGACATGTTTCACTAGGAAAATAACCAATTTTCTCTGCTTCTGTGTTTCTGTGCTAGTAGGTTACTTCAGTAATATGTGAGACCTTTTGTTTGGGGGGAAAAAGAAACCAACCCAAACTGCCTAAAGAAAGGAATCTAAAGAGACTTTACTGTTAGTTGACACTGCCCTAGTTTCTTTCCTGCCAAATCAGATTTTTCTGTCAATTTTGTGAGCTTCTCTGTGTATGTCAGCAAACTACTCTTTTACTTAAATTAGATGAGTCAATTTCCATTATTAGCAACAACAACCAAAAAACCTAACTCATGAACATTTGTACAAAGAATGTTTCTAATATCAAAAGAAAAAGAACACATCCAGATGCTTTTCCAAGTTTTCTAATCCATGCCCAATATAATGCAAACATGACAGAACAAAATGATTTTTCCTCTTCATGGCTAAATAACAAGTAATATTCCATTGTATAGACATTCCACATTTTTATTCATAAATTAGTTTGTAAACATATATGTTGTTTCCACTTTTTCAGTGTTATGAATAATGCCACTGTGAATATTCATATTCAAGTTTTGTGTGGACCTGTTTTCAATTTTCTTGAGCATATACCCAGGAGAGGGATGGTCGTGTCTTATGGTAATTCTATGTTTAATTTTTTGAGGAAACACCAAACCATCGTCCAAAGTGGCTCTGAAGTCAATCTGAGTAGACAAACCAGTCTCTGAAAATGATGTTTACAAATGAGTTACTACCATGTCAAACTCTCCATGATATATTTGACCCTAAAATATTCCCAGATGACAGCTGTAGTGCTGCTAGAGTATCTTGGTTCCTTTTTCTGCACCTGTCAGGAGAGGCCCTACTAATGAGAGACTCTTATACCCTATGATTGATCAAGTTCTCAAAAACAATTTTCTCTTCTTCCTGTTATGGGTAGCTCTGAATATTAGATATCTTTTTTTCCCCATGGAGTCAAAAAGTACCTAAGTATATATGGTTTCAAGTTGAAAACCTGGAGACAGAAATCAGGTATTGGCAGTTTATCCATTTTCATTGGTGTGTGAATTATTAGTATAAATGTGGGAACATAAACATCACTGAAAGTCAAAACGTTTTGATGAAAAAGTTTTAGCACTTCAACTTTACAACAATTATAAATAAACGTGTTGCATTTTTCTAAACAATGCCAGCATTTGGGAATTTTTAAACAAGTAAATTTCTTATTCATAGCAACTACATGGTGTTTATAGCATTTTTATTTTATACTACATTCCTTTAATTCATGATATTTTTTAAAACTGATTTGTCCTACATGTTTTTAACATTGTCTGTCTTCTGTGATATTCCTATAAGTTTGCTATGGTTTCAAATGTATTAAACCATAAAAAAAGACATTAGGTAGTAGGCGATATTTTCATAAGTTTTAACAATATACATTTAAGTAATCAGAAAATTAGATTATAAACTGTATTTATATAGTCAATCTGCATTTCTAAGACAATTTTACTGAAGTGCATTTAATATTCTTCCTAACTCTAAGAGACAACAAATTCTTCCAGTTTCTAATGTAGCTTCAAGTATAAAGAAATAATTCCTCTAAATATTTTGTTCCTAGGTATTTTGCACATATGTCATATCTAAACTGGGAGCTCCATGGTTGTGAAACCTGAGAAACCAGGATGTAATCTGATAAAGAGAGTATAGGGGCGCCTGGGTGGCTCAGTCGGTTAAGCATCCGACTTCGGCTCAGGTCACAATCTCACAGTTTGTGGGTTTGAGCCTTGAGTCAGGCTCTGTGCTGACAGCTCAGAGCCTGGAGCCTACTTCGGATTCTGTGTTTCCCCCTCTCTCTGTATCTCCCCTATTCATGCTCTGTTTCTCTCTGTGTCAGTAATAAACAAACATCAAAAAATATTTTAAAAAGAGAGAGAGAGAGAGAGAGAGAGAGCATAGAGTTGAGTATGAGGCTCCAGAATCTGAATCCAGAGTGCATTTCTTACCACCTGAATAAATGTGGTCACAGATTCAAACCCTCAATGAAATAATGTCTGTAATGATGCCTCAAAAGATTGTTAAGTAATTAAATAATATACTATATATAAAAATCATCTCACATAATGCTCAAAAAGTGTGTGTCCTTTTCTTTTCTTTTCTTTTCTTTTTTCTTTTTATAAACCTCAGACCTTAGGACAGTTCCTTGCATGGTAAACATTCAACACAAAATGTTGAGGATAATGTAGTATTCCTTTCGATTTTTTAAATGTTTATTTATTTTGGGGGGGGCGAGAGAGAGAGAGAGAGAGAGCGAGAGAGAGCACACACAAGGAGGGAAGGTACAGAGAAAGAGAGAGGCACAGAATCCAAAGCAGGCTTCAGGTTCTTATCTGTCAGCACAGAGCCCAACACAGGACTCAAACCCACAAATCATGAGATCATGACTTAAGCCAAAGTCAGACACTTAACCGGCTGAGCCACCCAGGCACCTTTGTAATATTGCTTTATATCACTATATCCTTGGTAATTATTTTCTCATATATACTCAAAGATATAGCAAATAGTTGCTCTACTTTACATATATGTGCTAAAACTACTAATGATTAAAGTCACTGACCATTGTCAAATATACACTATTTTTTAAGGAAGAAAAATATTTATTTCCTTACAAAATGTTTAACTGTAATTGTCATTAATCCTGGCCCCCTAATATTTCTTACCCTCCTCATGAGAACATAGGATTGTACTTCCCTTCCTTCTGGAAGTTAAATATGGCCATGTTTGGCCAATCGAGTGTAAGCAGAAGTGGTGTGAATCTCTTCCAGGAAAACGTTTGAAGAGCCAATATGCAGTTCTCCATGGGCAGTAGTCCTGACAGTAGTTTTTTGGGAGTAATGGTTCTCAAGCACTACTTGTGCCACCTTATGGGATGTTTGACAATGTCTAAAGATATCTTTTTGGTTGGCACAGGTTGGAGAGCAGACATCTAGTTACCTGTGTCTACTAAATAGAAGCCAGGTCTGCATGAAATACTCTGCAATGCCCTAACCTCTCTCTGGGGCAATAAAAATTATCCAACCTGGCTTAGAGTAAGGAAGATTTGGATGGTAGCTCTTAGCTATCCAGAAATGGACAAGTAGCAAAAGCAAGAAATTAACCTTAGCTACTTCAAACCATTAAGAGGTTTAGATTGTGTGCTATCACAGCATAGCCTACTTTTTCTATGTTTTGCAATTTGAATGAAATTAGAACACAATGCAATTTCCTGAGTAATGGTTAAATAACTTAGATCTGGTATTTCTGTACCTAATAAACATTGAATATATGATTGCTGAGATTAAAATTGAGGTTGAAATTTGTTTAAAATTAAAAATAAATTGATCAATTCACATTTCAAGATAGTTTAGCTTATTTTTAGAGGGAAGTCATTGCTCATGAGAAGGAACTGCTTTTAATGCCTAATGTCCTTACTTCAAGAAACCCAAAAATTCAGTCAAATGTTTAGAGTTAGGGGAGAAGAAAGTTATTGAAATTTGCTTTTAAAAATAAAACTGCAGGTTATAAGCATATTGAAAAATAATTGAACTTTATATCACTTTTAGTTTAGATCTGGAAGAGAGCCTAGTCAGAAACCAAATTTGCCAGAACCTTGATCTTGGACTAGCCTCCAGAACTGTAAGAAAATAAATTTCTGTTGTTTAAACCACCCAGCCTGTAGTATTTTGTTATGGCAGCCCGACTGATAAAAGAAAAGGAACTGGATCCAGGAAATTCAATCTATAGAGGGAAAAAAGGACCTTAAAGAATTCACGATAGAATAAAGCAAACAGATCCAAAGTAATAATCAAAGAAATAATAAATAGAAACATTCTTAAGCTAAAAGTGAACATTAAGTTGAATATTTAAAAGGTTCACCACATATGAAGAAAAAAAATGTGTACATGTATAAAATATTTTAATGAATAAAAATAATTCTGCAAATATCAAGAAAAAACTTACCTACAAAGAAATAAAAAGTGAAACTGTATTCAAGTGTCTACAATACTAATGACAATAAGAATGAATTATAGTCTACAATATTTTGAAGAAAGATTAGTGGTACTTAAGAATGTTATATCACAATTCCTAACATGTTTGTAGGGCATGTACTAATCAAGTTGGGCTAAATGTTATAACCAAACACCTCAACATACTAATGGATTGATCCAATCAAGATTTATTTCTCACTCACCAGCAGCTTTGTGCTGTGAACCACAGGAGAAAAAGTCTTTTGTAATAAAGCTGTGATCTGTTTCCTTTTCTGTTTTCAGTTTGGGTCACCTCAGTTTTGGTTCTCAATTTTGTTTGTGCATTTCAATCACCCAGGGGACTTTTAAAAATACTTGGCCCTACCACATAACAATTAAATAAAAATCTCTGAGGATGAGCTATGGCAACCTTACTTTTTATAGTCCCCTTGGTAATTCTAATGAGCAGCTAGGGTTGAGAACTATTGCCTTAGATCAGTGGTCCTCAAATGTTAGCATATGTCAGTATCACTAGAAGGGCTTATAAAACACAAATTGCTTGGCCGCACCCCCAGAATTCTGGGGTGGTGTTGGAGAATTTCCTCTTCCAACAAGTTCCCAGATGATGCTGATGATGCTTGTTTGGGACCACTCTTTGAGAACACTTGCTTTAGACCAAAGAATGCACTTTATGCAGTCCCTTACCAAGGTTTTAAAGAGTCAACCTGTTCTGATACTCTGATATTTTCTACAAAGTCTCCTAAATTTCTAGCCACAAGCTCAGAACCTAAGCACCAACATTTAACACATAATACTTTAACCATTTGCTGAGGGGGTCATATCACAAACTCCCAAACTGGCTATTCATTTTGCCTTCAAGTTTTTAATTATTGCCAATAAAGTTCAATGAACATCCTTAAACATATAGCCTATTGCCTTCTGCAAGTGGTCTACATTCTCCAATATGAAAGCCACCATTCACACATGGCTTTACATTTAAATTCACTAAAATGAAGTAAAATAAAATATTCATTTTCTTTGTCATACTACCACATTTCAAGTTCTAAATAACTCCATATGGCATATGGCCAGTGCCTACCATATTAGACAATACAATGAAAATTTTCATTTCTAAAGAAAATTCTATTGGATAATGCTGGCTAAATATTTGTTTCTTTTTCTTGTTTCCTTTACCTGATTATACAGCTAAATACATTTTACAGTCACATACATTGAGAACTGGCCATCTCTCTAATTATTTTCCATGAGTTAAGGGAATGAAATGTCTCTTTTGAGCTAAGCATGGATGCAATTTGTCCCAGAATAATTGCATGAACAGAGGATGGGCCCTCTCCTCAAGCCAAGATGGTACCAGGAAAGTGAAAAATCTGAAGTCCCTGGCACAAGCCTCTTGAGAAACCCTCCCTGAAATGCATTGTGGGATGATGCTCCTTAGACTCCCCTCAAAGCCCAATGTTGTTCAGTACTCTAAGGAAGAAGCCAGGGATCATGTAGGACAAAGTGTCTTGTGAGTATTCATGTGCGCAGACTGGAGAGCCAAATTAATTCAGTTGAATTCTAGTTCTGCTTCTTATTAGTGTATAACTTGGGAAAGTAAGTGAACATTTTTATGCCTCACTTCCCTTCTCTAAAATAGAATAATACTATTTTATCTACCCTATAGTGTTGCTGAGATAGAAGAATAAACTATTTCATTGCTAAAACATTTAATGTTGGACAACTTATTATTAGACTTAGAAACAAGATTAAAAACAGAGTCTATGCTAGCAATTGCTAAGAACCAAAAACCAAAAAGGCAGGTCAATATTAAATGATTATGAGTTAGGCATTGGTTACTAACCATAGAAATAATTATACATAAGTTAAATATGAAATGTTTATATACATACAATATACACTAATATATGCATACCTATAGAGAAATAGATAAAATATTCCAGATATCATTGTATAAAATAGCAATAAACAAACCAAAGAAAGCCTTATAGTAAGAGAGATCACATTCTAGCATTTTAGTAGGGTCACAGAAAATTCACAAATAATATATAATATCAGGTACATATAAGCATTATGAAGAAAAAACAAGATAAGGTATAGGAGGTGACATTTGAGGAGCAACTTGAAATAAATGAAGAAGGTCATGTTCACATCGAGGCATAGAAAGATAGATCTGAGGAAAAAGCAATAAAAACCCCTGAAACATTATGAGCTTCAAGTGTTCAGTGAATGGCAGGAAAGTCAATGTGGTCAGAATTGACTGAGCGAGGTGGAGCCCATAACAGACTGAGACTTCGTAGATGGCTGTGACCAAGACATGTAGTCTTATGGTCAGGATTTAACTTTTATTTTAAGGCAAAGAAACAATAGGATTGTTTGAGCAGAGAAGTTTCCTGCTACTACTGGCTTCTGAGTCAAGAGTACATGTGAAAGGCTGGTTATAAAGCTTCTGTATATGAAGCATGTGGTCCAGGCAAGAGATTATGTTGGCTTGAATCAAGAGGATGGCAGTAGAAGTTGTGGTAAATACCCAGATTCAGGGAAAAAAAAAAAACCCTTGGATTTGTGTATAGATCTATGATTTAAGATCTATGGTTGGCCTGAGAATATGGGTGAATCATAGAGCCAGATACTAAGATGTAAGAAGACTAACTGGTTTAGTCTTGCTACATTGGAACTTCCAAATAGGAGTTTGGAGTGTAAGTCTAGGCACAGGAGAAACGTGGTAGATAATATATTTACTGACCTTCATACATATGCTTAAATCTGTGAAAACACATGAGATCACCGAGAAAGCTAGTACAGACAGAGAAAAATCTAGTTGCCTGGCATCCAACCAGTTACCTAAGTATTTGTCACCCAGGCCTGGCTATCAAAGGCCTATGACTACTTAGTCCCTAAAGCAATCCCAAGATTTCCCAAACTCATGTAAATGAGGAAAAGAACTTCCAAATTGATATTGTCCATAGACAGGAATCTTTCCAATATCCCTTTGAAGAGTCATTATGGACAATGGAGGACAATGGATGAAGGGAGCTCCAGCCTTTTTTGCTAACAGGAAATATGGCTGCTACCTTGTAGAATCATTCTATAGGTAGGGAGAAAATAATTTAGTCTGTCTAAATTCTGTCTACTAGAATAAAATCTGTATCCTGGAGTTCTGATCTCTGTATGTTGTATTCCATTTTTCCTATTTCTAAAAACAGGGTCTTATTGTATGTGTTTTGTGGTTTTATTTATCAGCACATAAATGGCTAGCTCATGAACTGGTACATATTAAGGACCTAATTAAGGAAAGTGAATATAATCCCAGAGATTCTAAATGCAGTAACTGAACAATATTTCAGATGGAAGAGAGTAAATGTGTTTTCAGACATTCTTTGTGTTCATCAAATCATGAAATATAACAAATAAATTTATTTTTACCTGTTTTGGAACTCTTCTTTCTCCTCTCTGACCCCCAACTTGTCTTTTTGTGAACTACTTCTTCAATTTAAAGGGATTCCATAACCCACCTTAAAAGATTTAAAAGGTAGGCATATAATCCAGGTCTAGATTCACTGTGTCAATTCATTTGTCCACGGGGATTGGTCCAAACCAATTATATATCATATAATCCAAACAAATGGCTGCCCTGAGTTTTTTTATTTGAAGCAAGTGAAAAGGGTCCTTCCTCTTGAGGTCATGGAGTTTTGAGAATGTGAATTGGTGATTACTAGAAGCGATTGTGTTTCACTCCACATGGGGAAAAAAGCTGTCTGATTTAAGAGAAAATGAAGCCAAGCAGTAGCAATACCAGATGAGAGGAGGCTAGCAGAACCCCAATGGCATCCGACCTCTGCTTCTGAAGTCGGATATTCCCAGATCTATTCTCAATCTTGAAGCTCTTTCTTTGAAGCTATGACCTTCCCATTTCATCACCTGATGAAAACCTTTGTATAAACAAGTTTGAGCTGCATTTCTAGAACTTGTAACTAATATTAATACATCAATCTATATAACTAATGTTTATATTTTTAATGCTGAATTTGTGTTCATTTTATAATAAAAAATACTCTTGAAAAAAATATTAGTACAGAAACCCACTGTTATCACATTCAGTTTGGAAGTCCCTAGGTGAGGATGCTATATAATTCATATGCCCATGGATCACAGGAACTAGAGAGGTAAGAGCATTAGAGAGACAGGATGTGACATTGATTTAGGATAACCATCCCTTGATCTTATTGTAAGCCAGTTTTCCCCAATTAGTAGTCCCAGTATTAGTGGTTTGCATGAGATTATTTATATAAAGTTTGAACAAAGAAACAAGATTCTTTTCTGTAACATTTTTCAGAGCTTCTAATTGCATTGTAATTCTTGCTGTGGTGTAAGGTAGCTACAGTGCCATCTATTCAAAGAAAACCATATCATTTATTAACATCTCCACAGAACACAGCTTGGGAAATACTAGACAAGTCTTATGTTGTAGACAGGGAAAATTGTCCTTAGGAATCTTATTCTTATCGTATTCATTCTGATTTAAGGCTTAGAAAGAAAGAAGAATGAAGCCAGAAGGAAAATACCATTTTTCCCTTGTGCAAAAACAGTCCAGATAAGGATGCAAACCAATTCAGCCTAGATACCCAACATCCAGGTTGCTAAATCAAATCACAAAGAAGCAAAGCCCTAAGCCAAATAAACAAATATCTAGTGATAGAGTCACAGTGACTTTGACAGGCAAATCTGTGAGTATTTGCAAATAAAAGAAATTTTCTAGTTTCAAAAATGATGATACACCTAGATTTATCAGTCAATGGGTCCTAACTGATAGAGATCAACTCTCTGATAAATAGAAGTTTATTCAAGCTGTTTTAGATGATAAGGATCTTCTGATTGCTTTATAGTTATGCAATGATAGTGATTTATGAGAGAATTGTAGTACCTTGCTTCTAAAATAATCTAAAAATATAAAGGAGTCATTTTCAGTTTAAAGATAAACTAAAAAGAGATTAAATCCTCTGTTCTCAACTGTTAGGTTTAGTACTAGCCTGAAAGCATGAAGATACACTAACATCCTTGAAAATCCTTGTGATCAGTCTTCTTCTAAGATAAAATGTACTGTTATTTCACTAATAATTTATATTACAGTCTTTCTTTTTTTTAGTTCAGTTCTGGCCAGTTTTTTAAAGTGATGAGTATTATTTGAGGAAAAAAAAAGATGTATGCTTAGAACTTGAAATTGAAGGAATTAAAATTGCTCTAAGGTCCCAACTAATAAAATCCATTTAAAACAAATGTAAATGTCAGCAGCTTTGGAGGAAATAAACCTAAAAACTATCTGTATATGACTGATATGTATAGGACAATATAAAAACTTAAGTAGACCTAAGTCATATCTCAGGGAAATTGGATTATAATTTCCAAGTTCAAAAAGTGGAAACCAAGTAAATTCTTTAGAAAAAGATTTGATGAAGAGAAAGGTAATAGCAGAATATAGGAGAATTATGCCAAATAATGCTCAAGTTCACAGTGTTTAAAAGTACTGTGCATGGGGTGCCTGGGTATCTCAGTTGGTTGGGCATCTGACTTTGGCTCAGGTCATGATGTAGTGGTTCGTGAGTTCAAGCCCCGCATTGGGCTCTATGCTGGCAGCTCGGAGCCTGGGGCCTGCTTCAGATTCTATATCTTCCCCTCTCTCTGTCCCTCCCCTGCTTAGGCGCTGTCTCTCTCTCCCTCACAATAAGTAAACATAAAACATTAAAAAAATAAAAATAAATTAAAAAAAATAAAAGTACTATGCAAGTAAATCACAAAACATGGTATTCACTGTGGCCCAGAGGAACTATACTTCAAATCATGTACTCTATTAGTTCTGAGTCCATGCATAATAAGTCATCTTTGGATTGCTACAATGACTTGCCACATATAACAAGACATGGAATAATCTGAATGGAGCACAAAAAGCAATTCAGTGACTGGCTATGCTTGTTTCCTATGGCAATTTAACACATTTACCAGTCCAGGGTATATAATAGAGACATATTAGCAATAAATTTTACTCATTCTTGTTCTGAGCTGAAGTTTCTTCAACTTTTGGTATATATTTTTTTCCAATTATATTGGGAATATCCCAGTAGTTATTTTCATCCATTCATGAGCAATTCCGCTCAGTAACCATGTGACAAAATCATTTGTATATTATTTGTTTTGATTTGTCCCCAGTCATGACGAGGGTCAATATTTCCTTTCTGCTGGAAGGTGGGAAGGCACTTCATCACTCCTTTAGGATGTGTTCCATAGGAGCAGAGCCTGAGTTGAGGATTCTTTTTTGAGTGGTATTTTACAATAGTTCTTTTATGAGGAGTAGGATGAGAGAAGCCAGCTAGACAAGGAGGTGAAGGGGAAGCTAAGCAAGGATGTGTCTCAGTTGGTGACTAGCTTCCTTCTGATCCTACAATTAAGTTATGAAATTTAAATTTCACCATAAAGGTAGCCCCATCTTAAAGCAAAATTTGCCCTTTTGAACACTCAATGTCACACAGTCATTGGCCAAGGTCTACTTGTAGGAAGTGGGGAGACGTGGCTTCTGTTTGGCCAATAACCATTTTTGGTAGAAAGGGAGAATGGTTATTAGCCAACATTCAGAGCAATAGGAAGATGCATACATGTAATATCAAAGGAACCCAGGTGAGGCACAACAATACCCATTTCTTGTATAACTCAGAACCACTTGTTTGTCACACTAAGTGTATTTTATCAGAGCATAGCTTTTCTAGGATTCTGTTAATCTCATTTTGGCGGGAAAACTTAGAAGAGAAGAGTTAGTGGGGTGAACTGCCTCACCTGTTGGTGCACCTGGTCCTAAACCCATAATGAAAACATTTCTCTCTTCCATCACCCCTGTTAGTTCTCTTGCTCATTTTCTAGTGTTTTTGATTGTCAGAATTTCTTGTTTGCCTTATGAGATGACCCTGACTCTGAGCCCTTGGTTAGCAAGCCTTTTTCAGATCATGGTTACTAAACTAACCATTCATTTTCAGTTATAGCTATAGAGATGTCCCAATGTATAGTAGCAACTATGTCTCCTCATGATGATCAGGATCAATTAACCCTGCCAGTATCTCGGAGGTAATATACTCAGAAACAAATGTTTCCTTGTTTACTGGTCTACAAACTTGAAGTTTACAAAGAAACCAAGTAGTAGCTTTAGATTTAAGTTTGGTAAAAATCTCACTGTGTCCTCCAGTGGAATGACTCTTTCTGCAAATCAGAATCTTGGGATCTACAGAGCTAAAGTTGCAAAGATGAGAATCTCAACTTCCTAAATGGGTAATGAGTAGAAAAGGTGAGCCTCTTTTATTTCCTAGACCTATGTATTCTAACTATTTTGATACACAGCTCCATGCAGCATTACCCATTAGTTATGGCTATTAGTTTAAGACGTCTTCGAGGACAGCACCCAAACATCTCAGTGATTCATTAACAAACTGATTCTATCAGCCAGGAGCTTTTGGATGGTGTGCTATGTGGATTCTATGGTTAGAATTCACCACTACAGCTTATTTCTGTAACATAAGTCTCTCAGGCCAAGGCAATATTCTAAAAAATCCCACATTGTTGGGTCAAATACCATGAGCCCTTAAATAATGCAGTAGAGGGAGAAACTGAAGGGGGAAAAAAGCAAATCCATACCTACATCACAGGTCAAGCTCAATCAGAAACATTTTCTTTTTCATAACATGTCATGAATTATATGAACCACTTGACACCAAGTTACTTAATTGGTATCCTCAAAGAATGATGCCATACTGGGAGCTCAAAGTCATCCATTGTTGTGGTTATGTTGAACGCCCAGCCTTGATGTAAGGGAGCCATGCTGCCTGATCCATGCATTGCCTCCTTTACTGCCACCAAAGGGTACTAGCATTAAGAAGACAGAATCTGACTGATATCTACTAACTGAGACATTTTGTCCATCTGGTTGTTCAATTCCTCTTCAGCAGTGGATGTTTTCTTGTGGGCATTAGGATATGATACAAAGAGCCTCACACTTTGTGCCTACTCGTTTGGGTCTATCCACATGTTTCTTCTCCAGACCTTCTCATCCCTAATCTTCCAGTCTTTCCAAGCCACTGATTATAAGCTAATCAATTTGACACTGCTCATGTGTCTGTATACACACTTGCTTCAGGCCATTTTTCTCTTCACGAAGAGTGGATGGGGTGCTATTCTTCTGAATGCAGTATATACTTTTAGCCAATGGTAGTTGTATGGTGGTGTGCCCCCAGTAGTTAGAACATATGGGTCTAGAAACCAAGGTTTAGAAGCTGAAGTGACCCAGGTGGAAACTTTGCTACCAAAAAGCAAACTAAGAAATCACCATCCTGGCAATAATTGACCGTGGTCATTAGCCACTGTTCATCTGCAGCAGCATAATAGGAACAATGAGGAATATGTTTGGCAATTCTACAGGTAAGGAACCATCTGTGAGATGAAGTGAGATGACACATACAGCAACTAGGGAATATGTGTCTGAACCAGTCAACAGGAAGAAGCTGAGAGAAACACCAATAGCATCTACTACCCACATTGCTTCCAGCAGTTAGAAAAAAACTTCTTTCCACTAGTCCATCCATTTCTGCCTTGTACAAACTCTCCTGCTAGGTATTGTTGCCATTTTGACTGCATGCTACCACCATGTCTCTTCTAGACAATGCACTTGCTTGTGATATATCACCACTTCCACAGAGTACTGCCCTATCTGTGAACATTTCCACCTCTCTCTCTGAATACTCTATAACAGCCTCATGCAAACACTCCTGCCTCCTCACAATATACCATCACTGTTTAAAGAATAAATGATTCTGCTGATATATATTGTTGCTCTCCGCTGTCAACATTATTGATACATGGGAGATTTTGAGAAGCCAAACTCTATTATGATCTTTGACCACATGAGAGAGAATGTCTCTTCCTTTCTTGTGTCTCTTAGGGGAGAATTTAAACAGCATGACCATGGTCCCCAATGTTTTGCATTATTTAGTCAGAGCTCTCTTGACTTAGAATTCAAATATGAGTTCATGAAATTCATGGCAGGATGGGAATTAACTTATGCGACAACAACTTACGAGTCTTCTCAGAATCATTCCTTCTATTTGAAAACTGAGGCTAACTCCCTCATCTCTTAGGACATATTCTTTCTTAGAAGGCTTTGCTGTCATACTAATAAATTTCAGAAGCTCCACCTGCTCAGTCTGTCTTTCTGAGATTTCCAAATGTATCTAAATATATATTGGGCTTAAGCTTAGGCTTAAGCAAAAACAATATATATAATAATTTGGCAGATATTTTATACACTCCAGTGTCTTCTAAATCTAATTGTTTTATCTGTCCCCCAAGTCTGGACAGAAGCCCAGGGAAGACTAAGTTTATACCCTGAATCTCCATGAATTTTCTCAGGCAATGCCATGCTATTGGGCTTTTCTGGAAACTTCAAACAAGGCTTCTCCTCTATGTACCTCAACCTCATTATTGTCTCATTTCCTTACTAAACCAAATATGTTTTCTACTCCCCTTTTTTATTTCATTGTAATCTTATGAACTACATTTTTATCATTTTATTTGATTTTATAACAGATGCAGATTACAAACAGCAGCAATGATTCAGAAACACCTGGAAACAAAACCCAAAGGTTGTAAAAATGCTGCATATGCTTTATAAATATTTTCATTTCATAATTGTCTCTATGAAGATCTGAAATGTTTGAATCATGCTTGAGTTTGATAGTATTCAACAGTCAAAATTGTTATGTGTTTTTGAACTGCTTTTCAAATGTTAGATTTCCTATTTTATCTATCTATCCATTTATCTAATCTTCACATGTAAATAATCTTCATATATTATATACATATAATATATATACAAAATCTTTAATAAAGATTAAATCAATAGGGGCTCCTGGTTAGTTCTGTTGGTTAACTGTCCAACTCTTGATTTTGACTCAGATCATGATCTCACAGTTCATGAGATTG
Source organism: Suricata suricatta (assembly GCF_006229205.1). Lineage (NCBI taxonomy): Eukaryota > Metazoa > Chordata > Mammalia > Carnivora > Herpestidae > Suricata > Suricata suricatta. Next base: position 147,012,905 of record NC_043700.1, on the reverse strand, counting down.
AGCCTCACATCAGGCTCTGTGCTGACAGCATGGAGTGTGCTTGGAATTCTCTCTCTCTCTCTTTCTCTCTCTCACCCTGCCCTTCCCTGCTTACACAAATGTTCTCTCTCTCTCTCTCTCAGTCTCTCTCTTGGTCTCTCTCTCTCTCTCTCTCTCTCAATATAAATAAATAAATAAACATTAAAATAAGAAGATTAAGGCAGTAAGGTATATCAAGTAGTAAGTAGTATTCCCTGGCAAACAGACCTAATTAATTTTTAGATAACTCTAGGTATAATACTTCCATAATGTGTTTTCAAATAAATGAATAGTATAATTTGGTAAGCAACAAAAGGAGCATAATTTCTCCTATCAAATCTTTGGTTTTAACTTTATGATATATGGTATTCTTGTGACTCAAAAATTATTAAGTATATTAAAAAGGAAAGAAAATAAAGTTAAATGATTTGGACTCACATTTCATCTCTAAACAATTCATTTAAAGAGATCAGAATGTATTTTTTCTATAGTGATATGTCATGAATATTTCTGGGGGAAAATAGATGAGAAAGCTCATGCTATTATAGCATTTACTTGAAGTCAGAAAATCTGAGTTCTATTTACAACTCCAATCAACATAATCAACTAAGACCAAACATTTTGCTTTTTCTTCCTGGAGTCTCTATTTGTGTACTATCAAATAATAATTGCTGTGCTTAATTAAGAGCATAACAGTATGTTCTTAAAGTAAGTTTGGTACCTTAGAAATAGAGCATATATTTCTGAAGAACCTGTAACATGATGATATTGAGCATATATTCCATGGTCATCTGCCTAAGTTCAAACAATAGCAACAACTGTACAACTTTGACAGAGTTATTTATCATTTCTCTGCTTCAGTATCTTCATCTACTAAGTGAGGAAAGTATTAGTACTCATCAAGTGCAGTGGTTATGAGGATTCACAATGTCAAAATTTGTAGTCTTTAGAAGAGTAATTAACACATAGTAAATGTAGGAAATGAAATGTTTGTTTAAAAATATCTTCAGGTAACTGTCAAAAATTTAACAGTGCTTAATTTGTATATATATCTAAGATAATAGAAACAAATCACCATAATTTTTAAATACATAAAATAAATACACCAAAACAGAAACAAAACAAAAAGTGTATTTTTGTTGTTGTTATTGCTGTTTGTCAGCTACTAAGCCATCAAGGATAGTGTTTCTGTCTCTGTAGTAGAAAGAATGGTATACCCAAAGTATATGACTTGACTTAGATTTTTAAAAAATAGTTGAAATGGTAAAAATCAAAGCTATACATCTTATCAAAATCAATTTAACTTTAACACCATAGGACTCTAGACCTCCAAAACAATTTCAAAATAGTAGAAAAATTCAAAAATTTAGATATAAAAAGAGTCTGAAACTGTCTTGACAGTGTAGAGGGTAAAAGTACAACTTTTTTGCTCTCTAGTACCAAGTATGTTAATGTGACCCTGGTGCTGATAGCTGATATCTAAGGATAAATGCTATGTGAAGTGTTTTTTTTTTTCATTTAAATTCCATCATAGTTAACATACAATGTTTTATTAGTTTCAGGTGCACAATACAGTGATTCAACAATTCTATATATTCCTTAGTACTCATATGATAACGGTGTGCTCTTAATACCCTTCACCTACTTTACCCATCCCTTCATCGACCTCTCCTCTAATAACCATCACTTTGTACTCTAAAGAGTCTGTTCTTCAGTTTCTCTCTTTATTTCTTTGTATGTTTTGTTTTTATAAATTCCACATGAGACAAATCTTACAGTACTTGTCTTTCTCTGACTGACTTTTTTCACTTAGCATTATTCTCTCTAGATCCATCCATGTTGTTGCAAATGGTAAGATTTTATTCTTTTCTATGTCTGAGTAATATTCCAGTGTGTGTGTGTGTGTGTGTGTGTGTGTGTGTGTGTGTGTGAGTGTGTGTGTTTGAGTATCACTTCTTCTTTATACATTCATCTACTGATGGACACTAGGGCAGTTAACATAATTTGGCCATTGCAAATAATGTTGCAATGAACAAGGGGGCATATAAATCTTTCAAATCAGTGCTTTTGTATTTTTTGGATAAAAATACCCAATAGTGGCATTCCTGGATCATACGATAACTCTATTTTAAATGTTTGAGAGAACTCTCCTGTTTTCCACAGAGGCTGTATCAATTTGCATTCTCAAAAACAGTATACAAGGGTTTCTTTTTCTCTACATCCTCACCAACACTTATTGTCTCTGGCATTTTGATGTTAGCCATTCTGACAAGTGTGAGATGATTTCGTACTTTTGATTTGCATTTCCCTGATGATGAGGATGTTCAGCATCTTTTCATATGTCCATTGGAGAAATGTCTGTTCATGTCTTCTGCCCATTTTTAATCGCATTATTTGTGGTTTTGGTGTTGGGTTGTATACATTCTTTATATATTTTGGATACTAACCTTTTATCGGATATGTCACTTGCAAATACCTTCTCCCACTTAGTGGGTTATCTTTTAGTTTTGTTAGCTGTTTTCTGTTCTGTACAGAAGCTTTTTATTTTGATATGGTCCCAGTAGTTTATTTTTGCTTTGTTTCCTTTGCCTCAGGAGACACAGCTAGAAAGATGTTGCTGTGGCCAATGTCAGAGAAACTATTGCCTGTGCTCTCTTCGAGGATTTTTATGGTTTCGGGTCTTACACTTAGGTCTTTGACCCATCTTGAGTATGGCATAAGTGATCCAGTTTCATTCTTTTACTTGTAGCTG
>NC_043700.1:147000486-147010035 GCF_006229205.1 Suricata suricatta | reverse complement strand
CAGTTTTGTTCTTTTTCAAGATTGCTTTGGCGATTCAAGGTCTTCGGTGGTTCCATACAAATATGGGGACTTTCTGTTCTAGTTCTGTGAAAAATGCTATTGGTATTTTGATAGGGACTGCATTAAAACTGTAGATTTCTTTGGGTAGCATAGACATTTTAACAATATTTGTTCTTCGTATCACTGAGCATGGACTCTCCTTCCATTTGTTTGTGTTTCTTCACGTTTTTTTCATCAGTGTTTTATAGTTTTCAGAGTACATGTCTTTCACCTTGATTAAGTTTATTCCTAGGTATTTTATTATTTTTTGTGCAATTTCAAATAAGATTGTTTTCTTAATTTCCCTTTCATTATTGGTGTATAGAAATGCAATGGATTTCTGTATATTGATCTTGTATCCTGAGACCTTACTGAATTCAGTTATCAGTTCTAGTAGTTTTATAGTAGTATTTTTAGGGCTTTCTATACAAAGTATCATGTTATCTGCAAACAGTGAAAGTTTAACTTCTTTCTCACTGATTTGGATACCTTTTCTTTCTTTCTTTTTTCTTTTCTTTCTTTCTTTCTTTTTTTTTCTTTTCTTTTTTTTTTTTTTTTTTTTTTTTTTTTTTTTTTTTTTTTTTTTTTTTTTTTTTTTTTTTTTTTTTTTTTTTTTTTTTTTTTTTTTTTGTCTGACTGTTGTGCAGGACTTCCAGTACTATGTTGAAGAAAAGTGGTGAAAATGGACATCCTTGTCTAGTTCCTGACCTTAAGGGAAAAACTCCCAGTTTTTTACCATTGAGTACAATGTTACATACATTTTTCAAATATGGCCTTTATTATTTTGAGGTATGTTAAATCTACTTGTTGAGGGTTTTATCGTTAATGGGTGTTTTACTTTTTCACATGCCTTTTCTGCATCTATTGAAATTATCATATGGCTTTTATTCTTTCACATGTTGATGTGATGTATCACACTGACTTATTTGTCAATATCAAATCACCCTTGTATCCCACGAATAAATCCCACTTGATCATGGTGAATATTTTTTAATGTTTTACTGTATTGTTGAATTCAGTTTGCTAATATTTTGTTGAGGACTTTTATATCTGTATGTTCATCAGAAATATCAATCTATAGTCCTTTTTATTTTGTAGTGTCTTTATCTGATTTTGATAATAAGGTAATTCAGACCTCATAAAATTAATTTGGAGGCTTGTCATTCTCTTCTATTTTTTTTAATATAATAGGTATTAATGCTTATTTAAGTGTTCAGTAGGATTCACCTGTGAAGCCCTCTGCTCCTGGACTTTATTTTTGTTAAAAGTTTTTGATTAGTAATTCCATTTCATTGCTGGTGTTTGGTCTGTTCAGATTTTCTATTTCTAACTGATTGAGTTTGGGGAGGTTATACGTTTCTAGGAATTTATTTATTTCTTCTGTTATCCAGTTTGTGGGCATATAATTTTTCATAATTTTTGTAATCCCCTTCATTTCTGTGGTGTTAGTTGTTATTTCTCCTTTCATTTCTGATTTTGTTTATTTGAGGCTTTTGTTTGTTTGCTTATGAGTCATGCTAAATGTTTATCAATTTTGTTGATCTTGTCAAAGAACCAACTCCTGGTTTCATTGAATGGCTCTTATTATTTTTTTCCTATTTCTTTTATTTCTGCTCTCATCTTTACCAGTTCCTTCCTTCTACTGACTTTGGGTTCTGTTTGTTCTTCTCTTTCTATCTCCTGTAGTGTAAGGTTAGGCTGTTTATTTAAAGGGGTTTTTTGTTTGTTTGTTTGTTTGTTGTTTTGTTTTTGTTTTTACTTTTTAGGTAGGCCTGTTTTACTATAAACTTCCCTCTTAGAACAGCTTTTGCTGCATCTGAAAGATTTTGGACCATTGTGTTTTCATTTTCATTTGTCTTTATTTATTTTTTTATTTCCTCTTTGATATCTTGGTTTACCCATTCATTGCTTAGTAGCATGTTATTTAACATTGGTATATTTATGTTCTTTCCAGATTTTTTCTTGTGGTTGATTTCTAGTTTCATAGCTTTGCAGTTTGAAAAGATGTATGTTATGAATTCAATCTTTTTGAATTTGCTGAGACTTGTTTTGTGTCATATCATGTCATATATTCTGGAGAATGTTCCAGGTGCACTTGAAAAGAATGTGAATTCTGCTCTTTTGGATGCAGGGTTCTAGATAGATAGATAGATAGATAGATAGATAGATAGATAGATAGATCTGTTAGATCCATCTGGTCCAATGTGTCATGCTGCTGTTTCTTTGTTGATTTTCTGTTTGGATGATTTATCCATTGATGAAATGGGCTGGTCAAGTTCTCTACTATTATTATATTACTATCGATTTCCTTTATGTTTGGTATTAGCTGGTTTATGTATTTGGGTGCTATCATGTTGGGTGCATAAACCTTTAGGACTTTTATATCTACTTGTTGGATTGTTCTCTTTATGATTATATAGTATCCCTCTTTGTCTCTCATTATAGTTTTTATTTTAAAATCTATTTTTTCTGATGTAAGTGTTGCTACCAAGCTTTCTTTTCATTTCCATTTGCATGATAAATGTTTTTCCATGCCTTTGCTTTCATCCCTTCACTTGTCAGGTTTGAAATTAGTTGTTGGCAGCATGTAGATGAGTTTTGTTTTTTAATCCTGTCACCCTGTGTCTTTTGACTGGGGCATTGAGTCCATTTATATTCAAAGTAATTATAGGCAGGTATGTACATATAGCCATTTTGTTACTTGTTTTATTGTTGTTTTTGTAGTTCTTTTCTGTTCCTTTCTTTTGCTCTTTTCTCTCACAGTTTGCTGGCTTTTTTAATGATATACTTGGATTCCTTTCTCTTTATATTTTTTTTGGTATATCTATTACTGGGTTTTGGTTTGTGATTACCATTATGTTTACATATAATACCTTATGCATATAGCAGTCTAACGTTGATGATCACTTAAGTTTGACCTCATTCGTTCTCCTTCTCCATTCCACAGTTTAGGTACATGGTGTCATACTTTATATCCCTTTAATTTTGTGACTCCCTTGACTTATTTTCATAGATGTACTTAATTTTATTATTTTTGTGTTTCTTACTTTTCTTACTCCTGCTTATGGTCTTTCCCTCCCACTCAAAAAGTCCTCTTTAACATTTATTGTAGTGCTGGTTTAATGGTCATTAATTTCTTTAACTTTTTTTTTTTGTCTAGGAAACTCTTTCTTTTCCCTTCTGAATGATAACCTTGCGGGGTAGAATATTTTTACTTGCAGAGATTTTTGTTTTTGTTGTTTTTTTTTTCTTAGCACTTTGAATATATCATGCCACTCCTTTCTGGCCTGCAAAGATTTCACTAAACAGTCTGCTGATAGCCTTATGGTGTTTCCCTTGAGTGAACACATTTCAAAAGTACTTTACATCTAAATATTTTCTCAAAATTTGGTAGTTAATAATTGAAGAGGCAGTGACTATTTTCTGCATTGCCTTTATGTTTCTCAAAATGTACTAATTATATTTATTCCACTGTAATTTTGTTGTATGAAGCTGCTGGATATAGTCTACATCAGGGGAAGGTTGTAATATAATCCTCCTCTACTTCCTCATTAAGCACTGGATGCAGAGACATTGAACTATTAATGGTAAAATATTTTCACTATAGTTATGAACTGGTGGGCCTTTTAAAATGCAAATATTTGGGTGCCATCTTTTACCATACAGGATGATGTTAAGACATGCTATCTGGTGGTTCAGAGTCCAAGCTACAAAATGCATTTGGATTAAATACTTCTCATTTTCCATGTCAATTCTTGCTCGTTCTATTACAGTGTCTCTTTTCAACAGTTTCAGAAAGAATGTCACTTGGTCCAGGTTACACAGTTGATTTATTTTCAGAGTAAGGTCCACAATCTATTGACTTGTAATTCAGGAATATTTTGACTACATCATTTTGTGTTCTACTTGGTAAAAGAGAATATATACTATTTTCTGATGAAAGGCTCTCATTGTTGAATATTTCTTCAGAGAAATTTCAGGTTCTTAAAATTAAACTTTGCCAGTAAAATCTTAAGCTCTTTCTCTTCTATTGCCAGTATTTTTTTTGTTGGCAAGATTTGTATTTTCATCAAAAAAGTCTGGTAATTTTGTTCTATTTGAACTATGTAAAATAGTATCTAAGTTGTGCACTTTCAGCTTGCAAGAAATAAAGACAAGCTGGTGGTACTTCAGATATTGGGGCAAGTCAGCCATCAAGGTGAATGGTGAACCAACATACAAAAAGCAAGTCTTTTGGAAACCATTTCTTGGGGAGAAACTAGTGCCCTACAGTTTGCTGTTGACCATCACCTTCAAAGGCAAAAAATAGATATATCAATGCCAGGAATCTAACTTGAAAGTTTGAGGTTTGTTAAATATCTTTATTAGGATACCATTAATCCTTCCCCTGTCATGCATCATCAGGAGCTGGGATGCAATAGTAGCATCAACAAATGGTAAATCCTAGTTTTTAGCCCTATTCCACCAATATGACAGGACAAGTCTCAAACTCTCCTGACATAATCAAGAAGGATGCATTCCAAGATTCCTGCTAGAGCCTTCATGAACTAGTCAGTAGAACTGTGGCCTGGTAGAACATCTCCACATCCTACTAATATTGATTGGCTTAAACACACAGTTGTAGCCAATTTACATAGTGTACTAGGAGCCCTGCTTGAAGGTGAACAAGTAGTTTAATTTTACCTCTTATGCAAGTAAGAAAAACAGAAAATAGTGTCTACAGTTACTAAGCTAGGACTCGTGGAAGTGTAGCCTTGTTTAGAGAGAGCAGAGTCTCGAGATGGAAGGGCAAGTATAATGGTTATCCTCAACTTTAATGTTCATAATGACTCAGTCAGTTATGTGACTCCACTTATTTGTGTGTTTTGAATACAAACCTGAGAGAGGAGAATTTTCTTGTTTAAAGATTATCCTGAAAACTTTTCCATATCATTAAATGGCTTTATCAAGATTATAAGAGACAAGTAAACTATTAGATTAATAATTCTCATTTGTCAAAAGGACTATTTCTATATGAGCTCATTCCAATTTCCTAGACAATATGTTTTTTTGAGGTATTGAAAATAGCTTTCCCCATGCTCTTTACTGCAAGCAAGAAGAAACTCTGCAGAGGACTAACTTGGGGAAGGGAGCAGCCAAACCACAACAGTGGAGTACACATTCTGAAACACTTCCTGAAGCATCAGACCCAAGACAGTACAGGACCTCTTCTTAAGATAGCCATTAATATAGTCTGCTCTCAGGAGCAGGAATATAACAGGCTTTACATACACACACACGCACACACACACAAGAAAACAGTGACCTAGACAAAAAGATAAGATAGAGGAATTTACCTTTACTCTGCTAGTGTGAACTATGAATCATCAAATGGGGATTTTTTTTTGTCTTTCTTTAAATATATTTTATAACCCTAACCCATCACCACAAAATATCTGTCAGCTCTGGTGTTTTGAGCAACACACTTTAGTAAATATTGGTTAAGTCTGAGAGATAAAAGGTCTTGAGTAGATTTTCTTTTCTTTTTAATGAGAAAATGACTCATAATTAAAGTTTGTATTATATACTCTGATTCCAGACAAAATGTTAAATGATGATGTATTTGTTTTCTATTGCTACAATAACAAATAACAGCAAACTTAGAGGTTTAAAGCAACACAAAGTTATTTTCCTGCAATTCTATAGTTCTGGATCCTGACATGGGTGTCACTAGTATAAAATCAAGATATTGACAAGTTGTGTTACTGATTGGAGGCTTTTGGGTGAAAATCGCCCCTTACTTGTTCCAGTTGTTGCCAGAATTCAGTTCCTTGGGGTTGTAGGACTGAGATCCCTGTTTTCTTGCTGGCTGTTAGCTGAGGTCAATTTCAATGTCTAGAGTTCTCCCACATACTTTGGCTCCTCCTTTTTCAGTCTTCAAAGGCAGCAATGGTGAGTTGAGTTTCTGTCTTCAAACATCTCCTCCATCTTTTATCTTATTTTTCTGAGTCAGGAAAAGTTCTTCATTTTAAGAACCCATGTAATTAGAATGGGCCAACCTACTGTGCTCCAGGATATTTACATCTGTAAAATCCCTTTTGCTATGTAAAGTAATATACTTCTAGGTTCCAGCCATTATTCTACCTACCACAGAGGGTAACAGAAGACTGAATGAGACTCTGCCCTCCCGTAACTTTTAGTTAGTGTGGGTCCCATGCTCCCTTAACTCGTAAGTAAACATTAATCATTAATATGATATTTTAAGAAATTTATGATGAGATATGAATGTCACAATGCTCCCACATCCCTTCAGTATCAGAATACTTGCTAAAGCAGCTGTGATATATTTTCATGTTACATTTGAGTGGATATTCCTAAGAGAAATTCTACCTGGCCATGGTAAAGCCTGTATCCTCAATCCATTCCCTAATCCTTATTTGGAAATGACTGCTCACTCTCTCTCTCTCTCCCTCTCCCTCTCTTCCCCCTCCCTCTCTCCTTCTCCCCCTCTCTCCCTCCCTCATATTTTTAAAGTCTAATATATGAATCTTGATCCAACATGTTTGAAAATAAGTTGTTCTTACATATAAGGCACTCTCATCATAATCCTTTGAATTACATCTCTCTCATCTATCCAGGCTACATATAGAAATGGGATTTGGTAAAGACAGATGCTGATAATATTGTACAGAAAATATGCTACTCTCTACCCAGAATTACTGCTTTTTGTGGTTACACACTTTTTCTCACTCTCCTCTTGCCAAACATCTTTTTGATTTCTAGTCATAAGTTTGCTTTTAGTTTCTGTTAATGTGGATGACTCTTTTACCCATGGCTGTTCAAAGCAAGAGTGTGTCCTTTGGATAAAATTAAGTTAAAGGCTGCATTTCTCTCACCCACCTCTTTGTTTTAGTAATACTAGCTTGCTAATTCTTTGGGCAGTGCATTTTAAATGAAACAGGAAGAAAATCTCTTTTGAGCATGCATTTTATTGAGTGTAATGAACTTCTTTAATCAGATCTAGTTTCCATTTTCCTTGAGAAACACTATGTAAATATTCTAACTTTTTTTCTTTGGATTGGCCTTTCTAAACTCTATGCAGACCATTTCCCTAGGGCTAACATATTCTCTCAGCTTTAAACATGGAAATTAGTTCAGTTATTCTCCCTCGAAACTATCTGGTCACTTGTAGTAGAATTTGAGTTTCCCCCAATGTGCGACCCACTCTTTTACAGATTAGTTTTCAGAATGGGTTACTTCTATATCCCATTAATCTCAGTGAGTACTTCTATAACTCTTGAATTATGAACATGGAGAGATTAATTCTGCTTCATCCTTTTTGTGAATACTATATCTCTATTAGGCCTGACCTTTTTCATGTCTTGAAATAACATTCACTCTCCAGCTTTATCACTTCTTTCCTAGGGGAAAAAAGACAAGTAAAAACAGTCTTTCGTGTGACAGAAGATCCGTTCAGTGATGAGTTTTCTGAAATCCCATAAGGTTAGTTTGGGCTAAATAAAACTATAAGTAATATTATTTACAATAAGGAATTGACAAATTATACTGAAAATGTATCCTCAACATTGGCAATATTTAAAATCAATGTTTTTAGAGAATGGGCAAGCTATTTATTCCAGATATTCTCACATAATATGGTTATTCATTTTGATGAGACTTACAATTTCCACACAAGTTTTAGAAATTATTTATTGCACACACATATTCAGGTGAATCTTGGTTAGTGGATAAAATCACCAAAGTTTTGATTATTAAATAAACAGCTACTCCTTGTTATAATCATTGGCTCTTTGAGGTCTATTCAGTATTAGCCCATTAGGTTACTGCATCATATAAAGGGCAAATAAAATTAGACAAATGTCCTCAACCTTCTTGCTCAATTCTGAACTATTTAAAACTTGACTCTAAGCATATACTGAAAATTAGCTCTTTTCTATTAAGTTTATTTATTTTGAGAAAGAGAGGGAGAGAGTGAGTCCATGAATGCTGTAGGGGCAGAGAGGGAGAGAAAGAATCTCAAGGAGGCTCCACAAACTGTCAGTGCAGAGCCCAATATAGGGCCCAATCTCACAATCTGTGAGATTATGACCTGAGCCAAGATCAAGAGTTTAACGTTTAACCAACTAAGCCACCCAGGCACCCCAGCTCCTTTTCTAATAACATATTGTCATCTACAGGGAATATTTTTTGGTCAAATATCATAACCAAAGGAGGCTGTGGCGTCTTAGGTATATGAGCATTGTCAGGGACACTTCGTGGACAGTAGGTACCAGAGCTTTAAGCAGATTCAGGAAGTTGTGGTGGGACTGCTGTTATGGAAAGGAAAAGGGGCATCAGGGATGTTAAATGACTTCATGAATAACGAGCCCAGAAATACAAATAACTGCCACCTACCCTGATAAGGAAAAGGAATGAAATCAAATTTTCTTATTTAATTTCCCCTAAATTCCAAAGCAGCAAATCTGGGTAACTTGATCACTAGAATACTTCTCTTTGCTAAGATACAGGTTTTCAGACCAAAGTAGTAGACTAATGCTTGCTTTATTTCATATCTCTGTCCTGATCCTCTCTATACCATATGGATCTCATATCTTTTCACATTTCACTGAGTACAGGAAAGAGACAAATCAGCTTATGTCCTTTCTGTGGGAGTAGGCCTCTTTTAAGACTAGAGTTGGCTGCATATAAGGAATACATAAAAATAGCATTGGTCTAATTAATGCAAAACTTAATTTCTTTATCAAAATTAAATACATGAGGTAGGCAATTTTAAAGGCTGGTTTGATGGTTCCACAGGTGGCAATTCCCCTATGTCCTACTAACATTCTGCTCCACCAGCATAGTATAATGACTTCCATTCCCAGGGTAGTCTCATAGATAAAAATGGCTATTAGAGGTACTACTATTGCATCTCCATTAGTAGAGTAAAAAAGGGGAAAATGTCTTTAAGCAGACATCTTAGAAATCTTAGATCGTCAGTCTGAAGAGAAAAAAAATAATTAAAAGAAATCCAAATTGGTTAAGGAAGAAGTTAAACTTTCACTGTTTGCAGATAACATGATACTTTGTTGTATAGAAAGCCCTAAAGATACTACTATAAAACTACTAGAACTGATAACTGAATTCAGTAAGGTCTCAGGATACAAAATCAATATACAGAAATCCATTGCATTTCTATACACCAATAATGAAAGGGAAATTAAGAAAACAATCTTATTTGAAATTGCACAAAAAATAATAAAATACCTAGGAATAAACTTAATCAAGGAGGTGAAAGACATGTACTCTGAAAACTATAAAACACTGATGAAAAAAAACGTGAAGAAACACAAACAAATGGAAAGAGAGTCCATGCTCAGTGATACGAAGAACAAATATTGTTAAAATGTCTATGCTACCCAAAGAAATCTACAGTTTTAATGCAGTCCCTATCAAAATACCAATAGCATTTTTCACAGAACTAGAACAGAAAGTCCCCATATTTGTATGGAACCACCGAAGACCTTGAAT
>NC_043700.1:146924939-147000386 GCF_006229205.1 Suricata suricatta | reverse complement strand
GACACAGGAGCTTGCAAGAATATGCAATGGGGAAATGTCTCTTCAACACATGTGTTAGATACACTGCACAGCTACAAGTAAAAGAATGAAACTGGATCACTTATGCCATACTCAAGATGGGTCAAAGACCTAAGTGTAAGACCTGAAACCATAAAAATCCTCGAAGAGAGCACAGGCAATAGTTTCTCTGACATTGGCCACAGCAACATCTTTCTAGCTGTGTCTCCTGAGGCAAAGGAAACAAAGCAAAAATAAACTACTGGGACCATATCAAAATAAAAAGCTTCTGTACAGAACAGAAAACAGCTAACAAAACTAAAAGATAACCCACTAAGTGGGAGAAGGTATTTGCAAGTGACATATCCGATAAAAGGTTAGTATCCAAAATATATAAAGAATGTATACAACCCAACACCAAAACCACAAATAATGCGATTAAAAATGGGCAGAAGACATGAACAGACATTTCTCCAATGGACATATGAAAAGATGCTGAACATCCTCATCATCAGGGAAATGCAAATCAAAAGTACGATAACACTTGTCAGAATGGCTAACATCAAAATACCAGAGACAATAAGTGTTGGTGAGGATGTGGAGAAAAAGAAACCCAAGTATACCATTTTTGGGAATGCAAACTGACACAGCCTCCAGGGAAAACAAGATAGACTTTCCTCCCAAAAAATTTAAAATTACCATATGAATAACCGTATGATCCAGGAATGCCACTATTGGGTATTTTTATCTAAAAAATATAAAACACTTATTTTAAAGATTTATGTACCCCCTTGTTTACTACAGCATTATTTACAATAGCCAACATATGTAACAGTCCATGTGTCTATCGATAGATGAATGAATAAAGAAGTGGTATATGTGTGTACGTGTGCGTGTATTACTCAGACATAGAAAAGAGTAAATCTCACCATTTGCAACAACATAGATAGATCTAGAGAGAATAATGCTAACTGAAGTAAGTCAGTCAGAGCAAGACAAATACCATATGATTTCATCCATATGTGGAATTTGCTAAACAAACCAAAGAAATAAATGAAAAAGACAAACCAAAATATAGACTCAACTACAGAGAAGAAACTGATGCTTACCACAAGGGTGGTTGCTAAGGTGATGACTGAAATACATAAAGGGTATTAAGAGTATACTTAACATGATGAGCACTGAGTAATGCACAGAATTGTTGCATCAGCATATTATACACCTGAAATTAATATAACATTGTATGTTAACTATAGTGTAACTGAATAGAAAAAGAAAAACAGTTAGATAGATAAAATGAACTCATTCCAAATCTAGTAGCCCTTTAACCTACACGCCATTTTGTTTTTGCAAAGAACTTGAAAGTGCTTTATAAGATTCCATTGATCCATTATAATGTTTTTATTTTCAATAAAGGAAAGATGTCCAGATATGAAATAACCATGTGTATAAGTGATATTAAGTATGCCCAAAGTCAGGATTTTAATAAGAAGAATACTCCCTGGAATACCAGTCTTAGTTTGAGAATTTTTTATTTTGTGTTTATTTTGTTTTTCCATCATGCTCTCTTTTGGAAATTTTTTCCTTTGAGAAGATTTTCCATCTATTTTCCAGATCTATTATTTGGAGTTCTTATAGGTTAATGCTTTTAAAACTTCATAATTAATAATAGCAAGGACTAATTTATTTATAATTTAAGAGATTATTTAGTTTTTCTTTAATTATTTATGTGACTAATATTGTCACAGACTACTCCCTCCTAAGAACTATATCAGCACATCTTATTTTGTTGACATTCTGGATTTTCACACAACTCTTTGTCTTTACTTTTAAGCCAAGAAGATGGAAGATTAATATAGTCTCTGGTAGTGGTGATAACCAGCATGGGGTGAGAAGGGAGAATGCTCCATGTATATATGTGTATTCTTGCAAATCTTTTGAGTTGTTAGTTATCATCTCCTTTCTCCTTCAGCTTTGCTTTATTGAAATACCCTCTCTACTGTCCTGGCACAGTCACAGATGTTTCACAGACTGAGAAACATTGGGAAACAGTGACATATAGAAACACCAGTATGTAGAAAAACAAAAACACACCCTGAGGAGGAGGACTACTGTCTTGTCTCGACAAGATGGTGGTGGCCCAAATTGGTTCAGTATATCTTAAAAATAAAACAATTCTATCAGTGTTCTAGATGAGTGCTCTGTCTCTGCATGGTATTAGCATATTTTTTGACAATCCATTTTGGTGCTCCTCAGCTGCAATTAAATGTTAGAAGCTCTAGATCTTTTTATCAAGTTACATAGTATCCCGTAAGTTTACAAAATATTCTGAAATATATTTTCATATGGATTAAACAGAGTAGCATCTCTCCAGTGTCTTTTTTCAGTTAACTTTTTGTCTCAATTCAAGAGTGATAGTTTTACATTGTTTTATCTTTAATAGGAAGGATATTTTATTCCAGGAAGACAGCTAAGAGATGAATCACAGTCTTATATTTTGGAAGATATGACAATCATCCTAAATTCCTAATTCTGTACAAATAAATAGCAGACTTCTCAGAAACATATTTATCTCTTTAGAAATATGAATTACTGGTTAATAGAAAAACAAATGCAATTTTTTAAAACACAGATTGGGTTCAGAACTCAGTATTTTATTTTAACTGAGAGCCTCTTCTCCCTATTTCTTTGTTAGTGAACTCATTGGTTCATTTTAAGAAATACTGAGCACATTTGGTTGTACAAAGAATGATATTAGATGCCAAAAGTAAAAAGCAGACTTTATCTTTCAAAAGTTTATAGTCTTTTGAAGGACTGGAATATAGAAAACTATGACATAAGATAAAATATGGAAATAGATACTAAAAATATTTTTAAATTTCTTAATGCTTATTTATTTTTGAAGAAGAGACAGACAGACATGAGCAGAGGAGGGACAGAGAGAGAGGGAGACACAGAATCTGAAGCAGGCTCAAGGCTCTGAGCTGGCAGCACAGAGTCCAGCTCGAGGCTTAAACCCATAAGCCATGAGATCATAACCTGATACGAAGTTGGACACACAACTGACTGAGCCATCAGGCAACCCAATACCAAAAATATTTTAAGTGATACAGAAATGACTAGAGAAAATGGATACATTTACTCGGGTGAATCATGAAAAAGTAACTGAAATGGATCTGGAAATGTTGATGTAATTATGTTCTCTACAGATAAGTTACAGAAAGCATTCCAAACAGAATTGAAGAAGCAAAAGCTCAAAAGCAGTAAAGCACTGTGTACACTTATTCTACTGTAGGCCAGACATTGGGCTTATTATTGGCCCTTCAATGATGAATATAAAGGAATTCCTGCATGATGGATTCACAGTCTGCTAGCAATCTGAGAAGAGTAAGTAGAGAAGTTTCATCATTTAGACCAGGACCATCAAATGGAGTGACAAAGTAAAGAATATTGAAAGCCAGGGAAAGATTATTTAGCATAATGCTAGTGTGTGCGTGTGTGTGTGCATGTGTGTGTGTGTGTCTGTCTGTCTGTTTTAAACATGTGAGAGACATAATTATAGTTGTGATTTAGGTAGACTGTGTAGAAATAAATAATGTGCAGTTGGTAGAATGGAAGTAATGAAACCAGAGAGGAGTTTCCTTCTGCATATTAAATCCACTTTTTTCTAAGTAAGGTTTTACATTATCTCTCTCCCTTTTAATGTTTTTATTTGTTGGGTTCTGGGCTTTGTTTTTTAATGGGAGATGGATGAAGGTAAGTAAGGTCTCTTGCCCTTTCTTCACTCACCACCTGCTTGGGTTTCTCTTATCATATAGCT
Source organism: Suricata suricatta (assembly GCF_006229205.1). NCBI lineage: Eukaryota > Metazoa > Chordata > Mammalia > Carnivora > Herpestidae > Suricata > Suricata suricatta. The sequence goes on along the minus strand of NC_043700.1, from coordinate 146,996,569 downwards.
TACATGGTCTGTCTGTTGCTTCTCACTGTTTATTCCTGCATCCATTGTTTTGTTTTTTTCTTTCTGTAATCTCTTTTGTCCCTGATGCCAATTCCCAGTACTCAAAAGCTGGTTGAATATATTACTGCCCACTTTCAAATTCTGATCTTTAAGTTCTTATATGAATGTATGTTTCATTCAGGTTGGCAGTTCAATTTATTATAAGCAGAGCTTATACTGACAGAATCATATATTCTGGTCTTTTCATTTAAAAAAATATAAAAGAGAAGAAATTCTGGTGCCTCCGATAAAAAGACTGCCCAATTACAAGGTGGGATAGGGCCAGATGTACGAGTATAGAGGAAAAGAATCAGGAATCATAGCACATAAGATGACAATGGGACACCAGTGTAGGACTGTATTTAAGAAAGGGAACATGATAGCGGGACACATGATAGTAGGATCATAAAATGTAAGAACCATAAGGTATTCAGCGTTAATCAGTCCCTACAGATCTGGGCTTAGCCCCAAAAGGAGTGTGATGACAGGGCCTGCCTAAGGCACAATTGCAAGGTAAGTGAATTTGGCTGCAGCAGCTGCTGACCAGTCTTTTTCACACTCTTTTCCATTGCAGTGATGCCCACCCCTCTGTTAAGTTATCAGTCAGCACTGCCACCACCCTGTGGCCTATCACCTTGGCTTTATATTGCACTATCATCTGGCTTTCTGGCTCTCTTTTTAACATCCTCAAAATCAGGATCCCAGAGCTCTGATAACAGCTTTGGAAAAAGAAAGTAGTTTTGTTTTCAAAGGAGAGCTTGGAACAATAAGACTTAAACCCAATGTAATGTGACTCTGCAATGGTGCAACTTCAAACAGTATGGCATGTAGTACAGAGATATATTGAGATGGGGAGATATAGTATCTCCCCTTAGTAGTGTGGTATGTATACATATAGCATAGAAGTATAATATACTACTTGCCTGTAGTATATTTTCTTGTCCTGTAAAGCAAGATATTTTACTATTTTCTTATTCTATAAAAATATTTTAACTAAAACCACATTATGCATGCAACCATCCACCATAATACATAAATCTGGCACATAATATTTTACAATAGCTTTAGGTAATTAAATGGGTACAAAAACCCATTATTCATTTAATCTCAACACATAGTGCTCTGTACTTTTTCTCACTGAATTTCAATCTATTTGTTTCTGACCTGTTCTTCAAGTTAATAAGGATAATTTAAATTCAGAGTGTACTCTGCAGGTACTATACAAACTAACAACCCTATGTAGGGTGTTACAAGCAAACTATATATGTATACACACAAAAGTCAGTATGTATGTATATGTATTCATATATTCTCCTGTTTGAAATCCAGGTCATTCACTAAATTATTTTAAAACATTAAAGTAAATTAGAAAGTGGTTGGTCTCACTCATTCCTTTTTTCTATACTCTTGAATCTTCTCTATTTATCTCAGAATATATAAAAGTCTTCAGAACTATATTTTGAAAATGTTCATCAATAAAATGATTCCCAATACATCAAAGGAAAGTAGCTGAGGAATAAGTCTTTTAAATCCATGATCATTTACAGGAAGTTCTATTTAAAGCAAATCATCACAAATAGTGTGCTTTCATTACATTTTCTTACTAAACCCAAAATCTGCCTTCTCAATATGCACTTTCATTCATTCATTCCACAAACTATTAATATTTTTATGTACTAATATAAACAAGACAAAGTCATTGCTTTCATGACTTCTAAATTCTATTTGGAAGGGAAAGACAATGAACAAACAAAATGACTATCAGATGAGAATTGATGCTATCAAGAAAATAAAACACAGTGACAGGACAGCAAGCATATATATGATAACGTTTCATATAGGAAGGAAGTAAAGGCCACATAGAGAAGGTGATCTTTGAGCTTAGACCTGAATTTTGCCAAGGATCTAACTATGCAAAGGATCTGAAGGAGAAGCATTCCATGCACAAAGAAGAGAAAACTCCAAGGCCCTCAAGAAGGAACAAACTTAGGAGATTTGAAGACTAGAATGTATACTGATATAGCCATGGTGTAATGATTGAAGAGGGGAGAAGAAAAGCAATCGGAGAGAAAGGGATGTGTACCAAACAATGGAACACTTATTAGGCCTGCTAAAGACTCAGGTTTGATTCTAAGTTAAAGCAGAAGCTGGTGAAGAGTGTTAAGCTGGAGAGTGAAATTACTTTTTTTTAATTTTTTTAAATGTTTTTTATTTATTTTTGAGAGATAGAGAGAGAGTGTGTGAGCAAGGGAGGGTCAGACAGAAAGGGAAATACAGAACCTGAAGCAGGTTCCAGGCTCTTAGCTAGCTGTCAGCACAAATCCTGACATGGGGCTCACATCCACAAACCATGAGATCATGACCTGAGCTGAAGCTGGACACTTAACCTACTGAGCTACCCAGGTGCCCCTCTTTTTTTTTTTCTTAGAGATGGTCTCATTGCTGTGTGAGACACAGATTGCAGGGGAACAGGAGTATAGAAATAGGGGCTACTAGAAGCCTGTTTTTTTTTAATGTTTATTTATTTTTGAGAGAGAGATAGTGAGAGCACAAGAGGGGCAGAAAGAGAGGGAGACAGAGGATGCAAAGCAGGCTCTGCACTGGCAACAGACAGCCCAGGGTGGGGCTCAAACTAACCTTGAGATCATGACCTGAGCTGAAATCGGAGAAACCCAGCCACCCAGAGACTGTTGCAGTTCTTAAAGAGCGTGTCTAGGTGGCTCAGGGTAGGGTGGTAGTAATTGGGATGGAGAAAAATTCAGGCTGTATTTTAGCAGCAGAGCAAACAGAATTTGTTTTATATTGAGGTGTGTGACAAGGTTTAGAAAGGAATCAAACTTAACTCTAAATCCCAGTCAAGCAATGGCACTTACTCATATTTGTGACAAAAGTAAAACATAATTAAAACCTAATCTATATTAAAGTCACCTGTTAAACTAATACTATTGGAAACAAGATTCTTTTCATTTTAATATGATAAAATTATATTCAAAACTATTTAAGTGATGAGACGCCTGGCTGGCTCAGTCTGTTAAACATCCGACTTTGGCTCAGGTCATGATCTCACGGTTCATGGGTTGAGCCCTGTGTCGGGCTCTGTGCTGACGGCTCAGAGCCTGGAGCCTGCTTCAGATTCTGTGTCTCCCTCTATCTCTGATTCTGTGTCTCCCTCTATCTCTGACCCTCCTTCTCATGCTCTGTCTCTGTCTCTCAAAAATAAATAAACATTTAAAAATTTAAATATTTAAGTGCCTACTATGTGCAAAGCACTTTGATAAGACTTACAAATCTATACAAAAGATACCAATCTGAGACCTCAGCAACTACTAAAAATAGAAGACACAGAATTAAGTGGAGCACCAATTTGCAGATAATGCTTTCAAATCAGGTAAAACATTTATTGAATGCCTACTGTGAGTACAGCACCGCTAAGAATAAAAGGCGGCTATACACAGATGAAAAAAATGTGCCATTGGCAGCAAATAACTTAAAAGCTAAATGAAAAACATAATTTCTCCTGGAATTAGCTACCAGAAATTATAAAATATGTATTTATGCATTCTGTCTTCAATAAGTTGGGAATCATTGTTGTTTCACTTTGGAAATCCATCCCTCTACTTGCCAAAGGCACCTAGCATTCATATTCCTTTCCCCTTTTTATAGTATGGCTCAGCAAAACATGTCAAAGGGACTGTAGCAATCAGCATATTGTGTTTGTCTTATACTTTGCTTGGCTCATGCTGTTTTAGGTAGAGAGGCTGCACTGCTAAATTAAAAGGCTATGTACTCACAGCAAGTGGGTTCTGATGACCTAAATGATTGGAAGGAGAGTAATTTGCTTTGCCATCTGAACTCTGAGTGTGCACAGCAAAGTTGTGCATGGGGCACAGCCCCGTGCTTCTCTGTGCACTCATGCGGTAGCATTTCCCATTCCACACAATTAGTCACTTTATATTAAAATAATTAATAAGAAAAGGCTTTAGGATCTTGCATGTTGCTAATGGTGTGTTGCCACCAGCATAAAAATGCTTCAAATATATCTGTGGAACATGAAATGATTTCAAACTATCATCAGACATTTTCAAGGCGGATGGAAGAATAGTGACAAAGAGTTTGAGTTTTACAGAATGACTGAAAGTATATTACCTGCTACTTATAATTGTAGGTGTTAAATGCCAATAGTGTGTTTTCATTGTGAAGGAAAGTTTTGTGTTATGTCACAGCCAATGAATGGTATGCTTATATTCATGAGGATTGTGGCAAAGGTTTGTAAAAATGCTTAACGAGTGGGATTGTTACATATGGAAGCAATTGAAGGTCAAAACCCAGAATCTTACAGGTGACATCTATTCTCAGAGACTTGGTACAGCTGACTTCTTTCTGAGTTCAGATGAGTACCTACAGGCTAGATCTGGCCCTCACAGTGATAAAAATAACATGTCCTCACACTTATGATGATAGACACCTGTTATTTAGATGATTTCCACCAATGGCAAAAAAATGAAAAGCAAAAATCCTCATTGCCTGCGCCTCCCTACTCACAGCTGCTTCCTTTCCATACTAATCACAGCAAACAGACACCCGTCTCAGAATTGACCAGAGAATGCAAATGGAAATAAAAATCTTCACTAAAGCATCTGAAAATGATAGCTATCTGATGACAGTGCTGAGGAAAAAGGCAAAATTTAAAAGAAGAAACGGAACTGAAATGGAACCAGAAAGATAAAGTAAAAGTTTAATATATTTCAAATTAGAAAGTCCATCTTCAGATTTCAGTGCCCTACATGGATATGAATATAAAGTAAGAAAAAAATCTGAGCAGGGATGTTTATCTTTTTCAAGATGACACCACTGTATTCACTTAACATTTAGCAGAGCCTATCATGAGAAAGGAGACATTATTTCTTCTTGTTAGAGTGAACTCAGCCTTATGGAAATGATGGCATTCATCCTGGGTCTTAAAGAAGAACCGAAATCTTTGTGTTGGAGAATGATGGAAGAAAATAATATTGAACTAACAGCCCTTTCCATTCTGTGCACAAGTATAATTAATCCTATTTTGGTGAATGTCTCCACCATGTCTAGGGAAGCTGCCTTCTAGACTCAAGGTTGTTGGTTTTTTTTTTCCCCTACCAATAGAATTGATCCAATCCTGACATCCATTGGCTAATTTTTCAGTTGCAATTGCTTTTCTGAGTTACCTAGAGCCATGTCTTGTGTTTTAAGATTATGCAGCTCAGAAATCCATCCACATTTTTCACTCTCTTTCCTGACATTGTCCCAGCTGAACTTAAAACAAGGCAGGTGTTCAGATGTTCTGCTGTATTCCACTTTTCACATTTGCCTTGTCCAGCTTATGAGAATTTTAAACATTATGGTTTAATGCTCACAGATTGTCTGGGTTGTAAGACCAAATTGTTTGCATTGATCTTGTCCTGTCACCTGATGTTCACAAAAGTAGAAAGAACCTGGTGTCACAAAAACACAGATGATGAGAGAAAATAACTACGTTATGGATGTTTTGTTTAATATGGGGTTTACTGAAAACCTGGGAAGGTAACTCGCAAGCCAGGAAATTCGACACAAATCTAAGATAGCAGTTGCAGTAACAGTATTATGCTGTTGGCCTTCCAAAGGATAAACTAACCTTGAGCCAATTTTCTCTCTCATTTTCAGTGATGGCATAATTAGACAATACACGTATCTCTATGTGGTGTTCATATGACTCATACCTAATCCCTGCCAACCATGACTGAAGTTTGGTTGTGCAACTTCTAAGCACATTCAGCTCATGGAGAACTTACTAAGGTTGTAGTTGATAATATCAGCATACATGCTATTTTAACTGGGCCACTCTTCTAACATCAAGAAAGGGAGCTACCTGCTGATTCTGGTTACAAGCTCACAGAACATCAAAGGGACCCTAGGGACAACTGGATGGCAGGTCCCAACACGCAGCTTCAGAGTTTCTAAAAATTATGAAAAGAACTGGACATTTTCCATAGAATAATACCACACATGGACACAAAAATAAGGTTTATTTTAATTAGAATTATATAAATGTGATAGTGGAAAATAATAAATGAATTTTGTGACTTGTTATAAGTAATTATTAGCTAATTTAGTAACCATTATTTTGAAGCAAATAAAACTACTAAATTTCTAAAAAAAATCTACTACCCTTGTCTTATCCTCTTACTAATACATTCTCCATACTGCTAACATTTTGCCATTTCTAAAAAAAATCAAAGATCAAGAGCTATACATTCCTTTAAAAATCTCATTTGGCTAAGGGACAAAGCCCAAACTCTTGATCAGACCACATAAGACATTCAGTGTCCAAGCCCCAGCCTACCTTTCCAGCTACGTTTCTTATCAAGCTTCTCATTTTCTTCTCCCACTCATCCACCTACTCTTCTCAACCTCAAATCATACAAAACTGCATGACTTGCAGTTCTTCAAAAATGCCAGGATATTTCACACTGCCTTGCCTTTGTATACATGGCTGCTTCTGCCAGGAGTGTTCTTTCCATCTTTGTTTGCCTACCAAACAAACACCTACTCATCTTTCAAAATTCAGCTCAAGCATTTACCTTTTCTGTAAAGTTTTCCAGATCCCTACCTCCTGGATGTCCACCCCAATGGAATTCTCACTCTCCCATCTAAGGTACACATGTCATAGTGCACCTCCCGTGAGGCACACATCCTCATTTACAAGCCTGCTTTTGCACCCTCACTCCCTTCTACCGGCCTTCCCACCACTGCTTTGTTCCTTCTGATGGTAAGGAAATTTACCATAATTATCTCAGGATCCCAAGTACTAGCACCCTGCCATTTAGCATTTGTGCAAGAAAGGAAAAAAGGGAGGGAGGGAAAGAAGCAAAGCTTGAAAGTCCTGTCAACTCTACTTAAAAAAAAAATACTCCACATTAAACAGATGTGAATCTAATACAGCCTGAGCATCTCAGTTGCTACCACCCTCATCCTGGCCACTCTCATCTGGCCTTCCACAAGTCCTTCTTGTTGGTCTGTCCTCCATACAGCTACCTTTGAAGTCTTCATATTTAACAACAAAAAGATCATCATATGCCATTTTACCTTTCCTATCTCCTGTTGCATAGCACTTCTCTTAATTCAGTACCAACCAGCCACACTGTTCTTATTCTTTTCTCACCAAGACCATTAGAGTTTTCCTGTCTTGGGGCCTTTGCATTTTATGTGTCAAGAATATTCTTCCCCAGATCTTCACATGGCTACTTCCTTCATATTATTCAAATACAAGTTCAAATATAACTTGCTAAAAGGAGTCCTTCCTGACAATCTGGTGTACTCAGTCCCAATTCAAATATTCATATTATCTAAATGGAATGCATCACTATCTAAAGTTATCTTTTATTTGTTCATTTATTTATTGCCCATGTCCCCCACTGTTAGAATAAAGATTAACTTTGTCATCCTTAATACTCTGAACCCTTGGCTTAGAACAAGTCAAGGTGCATACTTTATGCAGTAAGCACTTAAAAGATATTTGTTGAAATGAGAGGGAGAAAAACATCAAGACGCCAATACAGTCTTCATCTTTTTCTAATTCTCTCATGCTCTCATTTTCCTAGATGACTACCTCACAATATCTCTCTACTCAAATCTACACTTCCTCTCCAAAACTGGCAGTGTCTTCAACTGCTCCTACCTCTAGGATATACGCTCTACACTTCTCTGCTCTGCCCTCCAGGAATTGACCCTATAAATTTACTGAGTTTGCCAGTGGCAGTTTTCATCAGAATATCAAAGTGTTGAAGAAAGAGCACTTAAATAATTTCCTCAATGTTACAAGACAATATTATAGAATGACAATATTTAAGCATGGCTGTTTACATTTTATAATCTGAAAAAAATTATTTTGTCACAAGAACACTCTCTAAAATAATTTCTAGTTATTTTTCCATTTTTCTGATTTTTAGCAACAAATTTTGACATTGTGTTGTAATTCATTTTTGCCAAAATGAATTAATTTCTTTTTACTTAGTTGTATAATTCAAATACATGAGATAACCCCATTTTGATGAGATTATCTAAAGTATTTAAATGATCTCTTAAATATTTCATTTCTCGTTGGTACTGCAGATGACTTTTATATCTGGTTCAAACTTAAGATGTTGGGTTTTGGGGTCAATGGCAGGTGAGTGCTGTAAAGCTTTACACAGCATAAAACTAGGATCAAATTTGGCAAATAAAGAAGAATCTATAGACATTTTTAGAAAGCAGACATGCATTTTGCTTTTGCAGGATTTTTTTTTTACATTTGTTCCTTTCTAACAAAGCAATCAAATAGAACGCTTTTGAGAATTTTTGTCTATTTCCTATTTCATAACTAGTGGGAGCCGAAATTTTCTACATAAAGGCAAGAGAAAGTTGCCTTTATCATTTGGTAAACCTGGGTTACACTAAAGAAGTACCCCAAAACAAAATATTCACAATGTTAAAAATATGCAGATACAATTAATGATTTCTTCTCTACTTTCCTATTATCCATTATAATAGCCCAGGTTTCTCCAGAATTTACTACGTTCATGGTGCATTTTAAGTGCTTTATGCAGTAATTTAATCCATATAATAGCCTGGGTTCTTTTACTATTGGCTTTTATTGATGAAGAAACTGAGGCCAAAAGGATTTAAAAGATTTTCGTGGGGCACCTGGGTGGCTGAGTCGGGCATGACTTCAGCTCAAGTCATGATCTCACTGTGAGTTTGAGCCCAGCATCAGGCTCTGTGCTGACAGCTCACAGCCTGAAGCCTGCTTCAGATTCTGTGTCCCCCTCTCTCTCTGCGCTCCCCACCCCCGTTGTTCTCACTCAGTCTCAAAAATAAAAACTTTAAAAAAACTTTAAACTATGACACTCACCCAAATCCTAACCCCTTTATCTTGCTATTTTGTACTGTCATCTCTTAGCACTTACATCACCTTCTTACATACTATTTGTTTTAATTATTTTTGTTTATTTTTTATTTCCTACTCCTTTAATATGTACACTCCACAAGAGTAGAGATTGTATCTGTTTACTGTCTGCCCAAAATAGTGTAGCTGGCACATAGAAAATATTCAAAACTGTTTGTCAAATGATATGACAGCTCAACTTCTTTATTTAGCCTTAATTATTTAATTCTTAATAGCCATGTTTTCTAATGCAAATCAAGATCCAGTATAAGGGGGAAAAAAGCACACATTCCAGACCCATCCACTTGAAGGCCCTGGTACCCAGAGACCATGACATGAAGATGGTGGTGCTACGTAAGTGTAAGACAGAAGGCAAGTGATCTGTCGAGGAACTGCAGCCTCATGGTGGTTATCTTGAAGTCTGACCAGGTTGCAACAGCAGCTATTTATCAAGCCTAAGACTTCCACTATGTAACAGAGTTAAAAGCCACTTCTGATTTCTTCTAGGAAACAAACAAAATAGAAGCATACAAGTTACCACCTAGAAACATCTGGGTATTGTCTGGTCCAATTTCCTCCCACAGATATTCACAGTAGCACCTGATCGAGGTAGTAGTCTCTAGTCAAGTCCCCTTATACCCCACTTACCCCCCTGCCTCGTCTCACGGGCCTGTCTACGTGCACAAACCGGGATTACAAATGCAGGTTGTTGGTTAACTGACAGGAAACATGTGTGTGTGTTTTATCATGCAGATGTGAAGAAACTGCACATTTTTTCCTGGAAAAAAATAATATTGTGCTTCTAGGCAAGCAAACCCACGTAAGCGTATTTTACCTAGAACTTAGTTAAGAATATTAATGGTATATTAGCGCCCAACCACCATTTGTAAAAGAACCCCTGTGGGGGAACTGCGCAAGGTTTTAATTCATCGAACTGAATACACCTCAGTGCAAGATCCATAGAAAAGAAAACACCCAAAAATGTTTCTCTTTCTCCTCAGTGAAGGTACATCGTGGACAACGCAGTCGCCTGAGTGGAAAGGGCAGCATTTCCTGACGGTCGGGAAAACGGCGTTTAACAGGTTTGCTGTCAAGGTGTCATCACTGACAGAGTTATAATTGTTATTATTGTTGTAAATGTTTATTTGTTTTGAGCGGGAAGGAGAGAGAGAACCCCAAGCAGTCTCCACAGCTATGAGCACAGAGCCTGAGGCTCCATCTCACAAACCGTCAGATCTTTTTTTTTTAATGTTTTATTTATTTTTGATACAGAGGGAGACAAAGCATGAGAGGGGGAGGGGCAGAGAGAGAAGGAGACACAGAACCAGAAGCAGGCTCCAGGCTCTGAGCTAGCTGTCAGCACAGAGCCTGACGCGGGGCTCGAACCCACGAACGTGAGATCTGACCTGAGCCGAAGCCGGAGGCTTAACCGACTGAGCCACCCAGGCGCTCCCGTCAGATCTTGACCTGAGCCGAAAACCAAGGGTCAGACGCTTAACCGGCCGAGCCACCCAGGAGCCCCGTAGCTGCTTTTCTGTCAACCTTATTGCCATGTTGTGTTTCCGAGTCTGTGAAAGAATAGCTTAAGACAGCGCAGTGGCTGTTCCTACCCAGTCAGTGGCCGGGGCAGTGACTTGGTCGGAGCCATCTCAGCGGCCGCCTCGGCGCTCCGGTCTTCCTCAACAAACTGCCCAGTGGGCACAGAGGGCACCGCATTGTGACTCTGCAACCTCAGAGACAGCAGTAGTACATTCGGGAGCTGAAGCAGCCCAGTCACCCCAAAATGCCTCCTTGGTCACAATCTTTTCAGCAGCGTTCTGCTGCTCCTTTTCTCTTTTCAGGATCGCTGGAGCAGAGCACGAGCAGGACCTCCCGCTAGTGCTCACGGGAGAGGCTGCTGTGCATGCGCAGAAACTCTGGGGACAGCGTACACCGCCTTGGACCTACTTGAGCAGTTTGCGCTCTCCCTCTCGCTCTCATTTCTTTTTCTTTTTATCTTGCAAGAGACGACAATGTCCTCACAGTGGCGAGAAGAGTCTGGGTCACACAGAGCAATGGTAAGCAGGTTAACCTAAGACCTCTGTGCGAGTCCGGTATCAGCCCTGGGGTCAGCTACTATCAGACGTTGCAATCCCAGAAAGCTGCCTGGATGGGTTAGGGAAGATTCCAGGAAGGAAATGGCCAGCAACAGGAGTGGCTCCAGCACTGCAGTTTTTAGCACAGCTCACTGACCAGTATTCCTGGACGAAATGACTCGGACATCAGCCAGGTTTTTAATGGTAACAACCGCAGGAGCTCCTCCCAGGTTCTCTTCAAATTTCTGATGCAGATGTCATCGCTTTCCCTTTTGTTCCATTTGGAAGTCAAGGTTGGTGACATCTGTTGGGTTCCAGCTGCAAAGAATTTGAGGACATTCTCCTCCTTTATTTGCAGAACACCAAGGGCCCGAGAATGGTTGAAGGTTTCCCTTTAACTTACAATGGGAACCCAAACAATGCTATATGGACTCCTTTCTGGTTAGTGCAGAAACTTCCTCTTTTTATTCAAGAATGAGAAAATACCTCCAATATCCACAGGATACAAAATTCCTGAGAAAAAGTAGTTTTGGAGCCAAATTAGTGCCCTCACTTAACAGGTGCTACTACTCAACAAAAACGTGTTCTCTAACAGTTTTTCCCCCCATACTTTCAAAGAGAGACAGTTTTTTAGGAATAGAGTTAACAATGTAAAAGATATACTGGATCTTTATTTAAGAAGCTATACTAAACTTGACTTGGCTTAATCGAACTAGCTTATAAAATCCACAGAACAAGAAATGTTTTAATTGCAGACAAATTAATTCAGAACTTCAAGTGTTAAGATATATTTAGCCTATAAAATTTTGCAGCTCCTATAAAAACACTAACTAAAGTAAATCACAATACTAAAAAAAACAAAGATTCAGGTTTAGTAGATCTAATTATCACAAGATTTTTTTTCACACTCAAAATGAAAAATTGCTATAATTGTCAAGATATATGTAAGAGGCATTTGGTGAGTTGTTAGGTTCTCAGAACAGATTTTCTCCAATTGACAGGAAAGAATGGTGACAGTAGAAAAGCAGGACGGTAGTATATCATTTGGCTTATTAAAAGAAAAAAAATCACTGCTTCTGCTCAACTAAGGTGAGTTAGAGGTACTTTCAGAAACAGAAAAGGTGAAGATTATGCTGCTTTGAAAAGATTTCCAAAGAGACTACATGTCCTTAAGAGGCTTTAAAAATTTTTTTTTAAATAGTGAGGAGTTTAACATTATTTATTAGTTATATAGCTTGTGACCAATCACCCTCATTATAAAATAACTGATACATGCATGCTGATTCCTAAAGCAACAGTCTTTTCAAAGACCAGGCAGCATTTAGTGTGTTTGCTTATTCCACAAATGTTTATCTAATATATTCTAAGTGCAAGGTATTATTCTAAGTGCTGGGTAATGGACTAACATACTATAGCCAGTCCCTCCCCACAACCACCAAAAAAAAAAAAAAATTAAAGAATATGACGTTATTTCTGCTGAGGTGCAACTTAGAAACCTAGTGGGCCATATAAGGCATGTCAATAACCATGATGAAAGACAGTATTTGAAAAGTGCTTAATGCGTACAATAAATACTCCTCATTAGATACTCAGAAGGGGGGTGTGGCTAAATGAACACAGAAAGATTAATGGAGGAAAAATATTTAGGCAAAGCATCAATCCCACCATAGTCTTCATCAGCCATGCCCTCTTGGGATATAACGGGAAAATCTTGGGCTTCAGAGTGTGAGCCGCCTTGGTTTGAATGCTGATTCTGTTACCATACCTGGGCAAGGGTGGGCGAGTTTCTTACCCTCTGTGAACCTGCTTCTGTTGGTAAGGTGGAGGTAAGCAATAGCCCCATGACTGTTTCACATTTCTTTCAGAAAAACACCTACCCTCATTTGATTGTTTTTTTATCCCTTGCCAGTCTGGTTTTATTCCACATCTGACCACTGAAATCAGTGCTCTACAGGCACCCCTTCATTATTATTTTATGATTGTTAAATCCAGCTGAGGCCTTTTAATTGTTGTCTTTAACTCTCTCTATATTAATCTCCTTAAAATTATTAAAACCCCTTAAAACTCTTTCCTCTCAGGTCTTAATGGCACAACACTTGCAGCTATTTTCTTCTGTAGAAGTATTTTTCAAAGTGCAGGCCAAGACTCACTAGTGAACTCAGTTAGTGGATTGCCACCACGAATTTGTGGGGTTTTTTTAAATAAAATAAAAGAGACTTGACATGAGAATATCTGATGCATTACACTAATGTTTGGTGACATTTGTTTTCTGGTGTGTGTGTCTGTATGCGTGTGCATGTGTAGACCTGGCCAAAATATAAAATGTATTTCTCATTTCAGGTTATGATGAAAATTTTGCAACCCGCGATTCTAGAGCCATTCCTTCTCAATTTAATTTTCTAGTTCCTAATTTTAAATTCACCTCTTTAACATTATCTTCTAACTCTGTAAAACCGTTACTTATCTCTTTGCTAGTTCTCTCACCTACACTTCCCAGCCAGCTTACCACCTGTTTGTTTTTATAGATACCTAAACTCATTATAAATTATTGATTATTTTTATCGAGTGACAAGAAGAAAGTGGCATGTTAGCATGCATAAACTGACAATAGTATGAAAGATAGGTTTTAAGAAGAGAGACTGAACACAGGGACATCAGTTAGAAAATTATTGCTGTGACCTAGTTAAAGAGGTTAGAGAATGAATATGAATTAAAGGTCTCTAAGAGAAAACAATATGTATAATAGCAATTTCAAAAAGAAATATCTGTATATTTATGTATGTGTGTGTGTGTGTGTGTGTGTGTGTGTATAAAGGCAATGCATGGCAAATTTGATGCCAAAAATAAAGAATAAGAAGATTAAATTATTTTTTTTTCAATCTGAAGATGAAGCAGTTTCAGTAATAATAATCTCCAGGGTCACCTGGGTGGCTCAGTCAGTTCAGCATCTGACTCTGAACTGAGTTCAGCTTAGGTCATGATCTTATAGTTGCTGAGATGGAGCCCTATCTTGGGCTCTGTGCTGACAGCACAGAGCCTACTTGGTATTCTCTCTCTCTCTCTCTCTCTCTCTCTCTGCCCCACCCATTTGTGTACACTAGAACAGGGCTCTCTCTAGCTCTCAAAATAAATAAATAATATTTTAAAAAACAGAATTTTAAAATAATAATAATAATGATCTCCAATGACAATAATATTGCATTTTTTAACCTATGCAAACAGGTGCACTAACTACACTAACTTGCACTAACTATAGCTAAGTAGTTAAAAACCTTAAAATCTGGGGTGCCTGAGTGACTCATTCATTAAGGATCTTACTGTGGATCGGGTCAGGATTACATAGTTTGTGGGTTTGAGCCCCACATAGGGCTCTGTGCTAACAGCTCAGAGCTTGGAGCCTGCTTCAGATTCTGTGTCTTTCTCTGCTCCTCCCCTGCTCACATTCTGTCTCTGTCTCTTTCTCTCTGAAGATAAATAAACCTTAAATTTTCTTAACCTTAAAACTTGTCCAGAACTAAGTCCAGCTGGTAACTTAGTTTCATAAAAATTTTGGTGTGATAAACAGTATTTTTTTAATTAAAAATAAGTATGTAATCAGCAAAACTAGTTTCTCTGAAATTCTAGTGTTGGCTGAACCTTATATCTGTACTTGTGCCATAATCAAACATATAAATAGGTAATATTTCATTTTCCCAGTAGTTCTTTGTTTTATAAAAATTATAGTAAAAATAAGAGAAATGTAAAGTTCAAACTATTGTTTGGATTTTAGGTTCTAGACTTATATGTGAAGAGATTCTTGTCCCAGAGGGAGTCCCTTTACTTCACATTAAAGTGTCTCTTGCTCTTTTCTAGAAAAGGTTTAACTTTCAATTATATATCAATAAAAAATCTGTTATACTGTTATGTCAGATAATTAGTCCCTCATTTTCTCTTCTTCAACTAAACTTCATAAAATGCCCTCTAACTATATTTTAACAGGGTGAGGACAATTTAATTAGATCAAGACCTCAACAAAGAAGACAGTTAATGGATGACAGTTTGAGGTTTTGCTACAACCCTTCAATGAATTCAGCAGCTACATAAATAAAGTCTACCTGAAAAGTCAGGGAGTGCTTACAAATTCTTGTTGTTTTTTGTTTTCTCACCAATAAAAGAGCCAATGAGATACTACTTATATACTGGACTTGAAATCAGAAGACCCTTCTTTACATCTGATTTTATCATTTGCTAGTGATGTGGCCTTGGAGAAGTCACTTAAACTCCCTGAGGCTTTTTTTCACTTGTAAATAAAATTAATGTATTTTATAATATAGAAGGCACTGACACATAAAGCACCCAAATAATCTTCTTTCAGGTTTTCTGCTGAAAGGCAATATGAAGTGAGACAGACCAGCCTATGAACTACAAGTTACAGTAAGTAAAGTAAGGTACAAAGAAATAAAAATGGTTCTTTGTGATAAAGGCAAAGGGAACATGGCCCACATGGTAGGTCAATAAATAAGACAGACAGAAGAAGGAGGAGGGGGAAGAGAGGAAAAAGAGGAATGGACTCCACACACATTGATACATTGTAGTAACAGGAAGCTGTATTAAAAAATGCATTGAAGGACATAAGGATATAATTGGTTTCACAAATAAGGGGTTCTACCCGGGGCTGAGTATGTAAGATTATGTAAACTTATTAGGAATCATTTAGTAAAAACATGAGATTGTCAGTTAAACAGTAGGTATACATAAAGCAGGTATGTCGTTGCTACATTCGTATCCAAGAAGAATGGCATTACAACACTGCTAATGGAATATTATAAAAGAATCATACAAATTGTGTTCATGACTTGATTTCTTTTACTTCAGGTATATCTTGAAAAAATACAGAGTGGAGAATGAGCTGGAGAATAAAACATTCCATTGTCAAAAGATCTTACATAACATAAAACAGTGAAATCCACGCAGGAAGGGAATAAACACAAGTTTGTGTCAGCCCTCTAGGTCCCTCATTCTGCCAATACACTAGTCCATAGAGAAAGATACTTTCCGATGGCAAGGTTCCCTAAGGAAATCTTTTTTTTTTTTTTTGAGTTCATATCAAACAATCTCATTCCACAAATGATAGGAGATTGTTAAGCCTTGGGAAATTCCTTGAGGTGATAATTCTACCAGTGTGTCTATGATTCAAAAACATATTTGTCCCATGAATCAAGAGGCCGTTTATCAAGCACTGTGAACTAAAACTCAAAATTTCTTTCAGTTGCACATTGAGTGAGCTTGGCCTCAAAGCAAGCATGATAAACAAGAAGCAGTGGACAAGAGGAGGAAACTGGGACCATACAAGACAGGTAGCTGGAAACAATTGACATTTCCTTAGGGCAAAACTCTGAAGGAGGGCACACTGTATAAAGAACAGTGCCCAAAGAGGCTGTGGTTTGTTTTAATAGCCACTGAAGATGGAGGAACTCCAACCAGACAAGCAAGGACACACGCCAAAGTTCAAAGAAGCAGGAAGACTTGAAATCAGTTATGTATAATATCCTGGTATGAGACTATGGAGTCGTTCAGAAGGTACAAAACAGGTAATGACTACACCAGGAATAAGCTGTAACATATATGGCAATACCAAAAGCTAATCCAAGTGTTAGAGTTCTTTTTAAGTAAGTAGTTGAGGGAAAAAGTCAACCCCTGGAGAAAATTAGTAGTTACATGAAGGCGCAACCGAGCAAACTGATGAGATCCATTGGAAAGTATAGACTGGGTAGACATCTAGATACAAGAAATTCAATTTAGGCATATCAGACCCTGATTGAATAACACCAAAACTCTCTCTGGACCCTGTCACATTGGTGGGTTAGAAATAAATGTGTTCGTGGTATTTGCCAGCATGAGTTCAGGAACTGAACAAGGATGGATCTTCACATAACGGGCAGGGAGGTCAGCAGCTGAGCAGGAATGGGAGAGGCAGACATCACCAAATATATAACAAAACCTGTCCTAGTTCTGAGTCAACAAGGTCTTTCATATCATATAAACCTACATCCAGAGAAAGAAAGAAAGAAAGTGATAGGCTAAAAATTAGAAAATTCAAGATGTCTATTTTCTCTATATTTTTCCCACTAGAGACTTTCTTTCTAGTTGAACTAAGTTTACCCATTTAGTTTGTGTCCCTGAATATATCAAGATCATTCTAGATTTATTCTAATGATGTTTTTAAATTATACTGTTTCTATGTCTCTTGTTAATGGACTGGGTTTTATGTAGAAATATTTAGAATAAGCAACTTGGGCTTTCAATGTCAAATTCATAACATTCTTACTAAACTATGCAGCACCTTTTAAAAAATAAAAAAGTAAGTAAAGATTATTTTCATCTTGTAATTAGAAAGTAAAAGCATAAAAAAGTTAAACTCAGGATCATCTTGGTCCTTAACATGGAGACTTAGCTATGAAATTGTTACCCTCTAAAAGAAGTGCCCAGTGCCCACTGTTGATTGTGGTCATCTTCCTGGATTCTTCTCAGTTTAATCCTTTTCTTCCCTCTTCTTTATCCTGTTCGATTTCATTTCTTTTACCACATTTGCACTCTCTTAAACTAAAGTATTTGGTCTCTACATTTTGATCCTTCACTTATCTTCAAGGATTTTGGCAAAGTCACTGAATTCTTAACTCATGGCTCACTCAGAACATAAGATCATCCTTCTTATGGACTGAATGTTTATGTCCCACCCCACCCCAACCCCCCATAATTAAGATGTTGAAGCTCTAACCACCAGCATGGCTGCATTGTACTCCTAGTGTATAGGAGTAATTACGGTTAAATGAGATCATAAAAATGGGGCCCTGATCTGATAGTATTAGTGTCCTTTTAAGAAGAGATGGAGAAAGCTCACAGGTTTTATCATTCTCTCTCTCTCTGTCTCTCACTATCCTTCTGTCTCTGCCTCTGTCTCTCCTCTCTCTGCCCAGGCTTAGAGGAAAGTACATAAGGTCACAGTGGCTGTCTGCAATCCAGGAAGAGAGCTCTCACCAGAAACTGACTCTGCCAGACCTTAATTGCTCCAGAACTGTTGAGAAAATAGATTTCTGTTGCTTAAGCCACTCTATCTGCAGTATTTTGTTATGGCAGCCTGAGCCACACAATTTTCCCAATATGCCATTTTTAAGCCAAAAATATGAGTTGGAGGTGAGAATTCACAGAAAAAATTCAATTTATAATAATATCAGAAACCGTCACTTCTTTGTACTCTCTTTATTACTAAAGGATGCCAAACTTGGGGGAAAGGCAATGCAAAGATGTATAATTGAAAGAGTTTGCCCTTCTTCAGTGTTGTAGTCAGGAGTTGACACTATTAATAGTATGATGTTTATCTTTCTGGACATATTTTTGAAAGTCAGGAATTAAAAAGTCAAATGCATTTCATAGTTCTCTAGTTCTTACATCTACAAAAATCATTGGAGACACTATTTTACAAAATAGGTTTTTGTGATTAACCTTTAGAAGTTCTGATTCAATAGACCTGGGTGTGATCCAGGAACCTGCACTCCAAGGAGGATCCAAGTATTTCTGATGATGTACTCAAAGAGCATATTTGGTCAAGCCCTAATTTAAATATTTTAGCTATTGATTCTCTGTTTTATTAATATTACTACATATTTTAATGTTCAGTTTTATGAATTTTTACCATTACTTAAACATGTATTCATTTTATGACTTCTTCATAATATATTATTTGTGTAACAGTCTTTAAACATTTATGTTTCCCTTTAGAAAAACAGAAAATCATATTTTAATTGAACTGTGAAGTTGGATGCAGGCCTACATGAACTCATAGGAAAAGGTGTTTCTCCATTTTATTTTCCCTTTTATTAGTTTACAGTCACCAATTACTCGTTTATTCCCACATTTTATGGTTGAACAAATCTGATCCCATGATCTCAAGGCATTCATAAAGACTGAGAGATTAGCAAAATAAAAGACAACCAAATGTGCTTTTTTCTCCTCCAATGAAATGTGAACTAGAGCAACTGAAGCTAATTGTGAACTGCCAGGGACAAAGAAAAGAAAACCACTAGAAATTTATTTTATTGATGAGTAATAAGGAAATAAGAAACACTCTGCTCCTGTGTAGTCACCATTAACACTTTTAAAGCAATTAAAAAATAGTCCATTAAAGACTACAGGTGATTTGTAATGTGAGTTGGACATTGTTGTCACTGGGGTCAGTCAAGATAGATTTTCATTCAATTACCTACACATCTTGCCTCCCCAAGGATACTTGAAGGAGTCATCTATACCAAACTCTTCAGTGATTTTTAACTTGAAGTTCATTAGCTCAATGGCAGATTGATGTATTGCACTTAAAATACACTCAAATGTCATCTTTTTAAAAATCTACTAACACAGCCTTACACTATGGAGTTAAATTCAATCACTCAATTTAGCTTTTGGTTCTTTGGAGAAATTACTTTCCTTTATCAAATTCAAGCTGCAAGGCTGCCAGAAAAGGTGTTAATCATGTCATTCACTACCATTAATATAAGCTTTGTTTTTATCCAGTTCTCAGCTCAACATCCTTCTGCATCAATTTTTTTCAGCCAGAGTCTTCCACTGTATAATTACTTCCTAAGAGTACCTTATGTGCATTAGGAAGCATATTAAACAATCAATAAATATTTATTAAATGTCTGCTATGTTCCTGAAAGACCGGTGCCCTTTACTCAAAGAATATATTCTCTTATTGGCAAAATATGATTTACATACACAAAATTATTAAAGAAGCATAAAATAAAATTAAGTGTTAAATTATGTGGTTCAAAGAACTATATGCTACACAAGTTCAACAATAAAAAGAAGGTCAGAATATTTAATCTGGCCTCTGAGGAATGAGCAAGGTTTTTGTAGAAGACGTAAAAAGAGAAAACCATTACAAAAAAAAAAAAAATGGTATGAGCACAGAAAGTGAGCTCAGAAGCAAGGACTATGGCCAAGGTGAGGTGGAGTGAGCAGCCAGCCTGCCCAGGCTGGAACCTTCATTTATTAGATAATATTCTAAAAAGAATTGCATCCTTGCTTCTTTGAGTTATTCACCTGCAGATTTTTTTTTCCTGCACTTAAATTTCAGTCATTTTCCACCATCGTTTGATTTGCAGGATACCAGAGAAGAATTTAAACTCAACTTTGATTGTTTAAGCCTATCTCTTCCTTTTTCTTCAAAGGTTGGGAAGTGATGGATTCAACTCAATATAATTAATCACTGACTGTACTTTACTATAACAGCCAGACATTTGTTAGGGCCAAAATTCTGCATTGTTTTAAAGTAGAATAATTTCCTGTGAGAATTATGAATTGGGAACTATAACAAAGAGGAGTTTAATTGAGAAAAACTTAATCATAACTTAAATGAATTTACCATGGAAAGAATATATATTTATATACATGATATATATATTCTTTGGATTTGACCATCAATTCCATTTTACCTAGGAAGTTGTAGAATCTCTTCTCTCCAATTTTTTCACCGTCCTCTTTTTGAAAGGAAGACTTGATTTATTGTACTTCACTCCTCTGCTCTTCTAGTTCTTCCTTGGTGTCATTGTAGGGGTTTGCAGGGACCCTTGACAGTGATGCATAGTCTAGTTAATCCACATATTTGGGCTTCGAGACCTCCTTAAGAATCCCAGCCACTCCCTTCCCACCCTCCTTCACAGTCTTTTGTATTGTTTTCATTATGTGTATATAAGTATTTGCTAAAAGTGTTGGTTGCCAATTTAAACTATTTATTGTCTTCACTGCTTCAGCTGCTGCTGGATTTCTGAACTTAATCTGCCAATAACTTCCATGCAACACATGCTCACTGCAGTTTTCAAGTGGTTGCCAGTTGCTGAACTCTTTGTACAAGTTTGCAATTCATTGTGTTCCCCTCGTACTGCTGATTCTGGCATCTGCTCTGACTGCTGGATTTTCGGGTATAGAGAAGTTCAGCAATTCTCTTTACAAACTCTCTGCCCAGTGGGAGGTGCTAGTATTTTACTTTATTTGTAGAAATTAGCTATTCCCCCAGGAAATCAAAGTCCTGGTCTTTTATATTTCCCCATTTTCTCACTCTGATGAAGTCAAAAGGTATTTCACCCAGGGGCTATGAGGATAGCAGAAACATTTTTTTGTTTATTTTATTTTAAACACCAGACTTTCCACTAAATGTGGTTATAAACTCCAACTTCACAGAATTGAGATCTAGCTTATGGCTAATGTTGCCTGAGTACCTAAGTACCAAATTTGTATGCTAAATATTCTACACAATTTATTTTAATTCATTTCTACAACAAACCTATAAAATAAGCATTATTAGTCCCCTTTATTCAGATAAATAAACTCAAGTTTAAAAGTTAAAAAGAGTTTTCCCAAGTTAGCAAAATCTAACAAACATTTAAATATAAGTAGGCATAGGTACTGAAGAAACAACTAGATGTCAATGTTTTACTTCTGTATTACATTGCCTATCACCCCATCAATGGCACTGAGGAAATCAATTTAGAGTAAGATTGTGAGCTCCCCGTCCATGACCATTATTTTTTAAAAGACAGGCAGCTCTCTGAGAGCCTAGGACATGATGAAAATAATGGACGATGGACTTTACATTATGGATATGAATTATTTAGAAAAAGTACAATATTGTTACAGATAGAACCAAGTCTAGCTCAAGTATAATAGAAGTTCATTATTCATTCACATTAACAGTCCAAGGGGAGAGAGTTTAGGTTAGCAGGGTAGTTCTCAGTGCTGTTATTCAGGCACCAAGACTTAGAGGGTTGGTCATTTTTAACACGTGGTTTCCAGTGTCCTTCTGGTCACCTTTGATTATCACCATTCAAGCCCAAAGAAAAGTGAGAAATAGCATAAGGGGGCATGTCTAGGAGTTTTTATAGCTTGCATCAGTAGAGTTACACATTATTCCTGCTCATATAGAACACTGGAACTGGAAGAACATAGTTTTATGACTACACCTAAATGCAAGAAAAGTTGGGAAGTATTGTGTAGCTGGCTGGCCCTATGCCCAGCACTTCTATCCCAGTGGAAAAAGGGGGAGTAGGTATGAGGGACAGATAATTGTCTCCGTCACAGTCTACCTCTGTGATCATCAAATGTCTGTACACAGATAAAATAGACTTTCCGTTCTCCAAGGAGACAACTTATGTGTCCACTCCAAAGTCCAGTATCTCTGGAATGCGAAGTTTCCCCACCAGGGCTGAATGGGTTGTTTTGTTTCTATTTTTGTTTTGCAGTACAGAGAAGTGTCATCAAGGTTATCTTCCCCAAGTCCAGTCAATATACATTGATGAAGCAGAATAACCATAACACAAATACTTGTTAAAAAGGAGAAAAAAAAATACATGAAGAAACAGCAACTCTCTTCATTACTGGTAAGAATGCAAGACAGGAAAGGTACTCTGGAAGACAGTTTGGCAGTTTCTTACGAGAGTAACATACTCCTACCACATGGTCCAGCAATCATGATCCTTTATCCAAATGAGCTGAAAATGTATGTCCACATAAAAACCTGCCCATGAATAATTCATAATTGCCAAAACCTGGAAGCAACCAAAGTGACCTTTAGTAGGTGAGTGGCTAAACAGACTAGCACATCTATGAATGGAATATTATCCAGTAATTTTTTAAAGGAGCCATCAAGCTGTGAAAAGACATGGAAAAATCTTAAATGCAGATTGTTAAGTAAAAAATAAAGCCATTCTGAAAATGCCACATGCAATATGACTACAGCTATATGACATTCTGGAAAAGGCACAACTGGTGACAGAACAAAGATTAGTGACCAGGGATAGGGCTGGGCCAGAGTGGGTGGAGGTTTGAAAAAGGAGGCAGGGATGAATAGGTGGAGTGCAGGAATTTTTAGGGTAGTGAAAAAGAAACTATTCTGTGTGACATTAAACTGCAAGTAATTATATATTCGTCAAAACCTACTGAATGTACGCTACAAAGAGTGAGCCCTAATGCACACTATGAAATTTAGTTAATAATGTATTAATATTGGCTCATCAGTTATAACAAATGTACCACAGTAATGGAAGAGGTTAATAGTAGGGCAAACTGGGGTGAGGAGAGCTTTGGGATGAAGGAACACAGAGGAAATCTCTATACTTTTATCTCAATATTTTCTGTAAACCTAAAGCTGCTCAAAAAAGAAATCTATTTTTTTCAAAGAAAATACTAGGGAATTCAGCAATCACAGTCCACTAAAACAATGCATTCCTACTGTGCTGGCATTGTATTAAACCCTGTCCAGGTAATAGAGGGGATCCCCAGGTTAGATATGATTCTGTTCTGTGGGAGAATATGCGTTCCTTGATCACGATCCTCAGATACTGCTAGATTTGCCTTCTGAGGGATTCCTTCTTCTCTGCCACACTCCATGGTACACTTGTGATGAACATTGAGTGTATGTCTTCCTTACAGATCAGAAAGTCCAGAGCTTTCTCAGGTGAAGCTTAAGGTATCCTTAGCAGTACAGTCCCTCAAAAATGAAGTAGGTTTTTGGTCTGTTTATTTCCTGTCCCATCCAAGTGTCAGTAGCCCATACTCAAAATAATATCTTAGACGTAATCCTTCAGTCTGATTTTTTTTTAACTTCCCTGCAGTGCGTCTGTGTGTGTGTGTGTGTGTGTGTGTGTGTGTGTGTGTGTGTGATACCTTAATGACATCTAAAATAGTTGGATGAGGGGTGTCTGGGTGGCTCAGTCGGTAAAGCATCTGACTTTGGCTCAGGTCATAATTTCATGGCTTGTGAGCCCCACATCGGGCTCACTGCTGTCAGTGCAGACCCTGCTTTGGATCTTCTGTCCCCTTCTCTCTCTGCCTCTCCCCTGTTCATGCTCTGTCTCTCTCAAAAATAAATCAACATAAAAAATAAATACATAAAAGTTTAAAAAAAACAAATAAATAAAAATAAAATAGTTGGATGAGAAGATTCCGCTCTTCATCAGATTTTTTGGGGGGAAGGTTGAATACCTTCATGTAATTTAGGACATTTTATTGGGCCTTTGCATTTGAAGCCTTTTTATATCATATTTCCTAGTTGGGTTTCAGCAGCTAGCTTTTCCAACCCTGTGAGGCCTTTTATCTGTGAATTTTCTCTCTCCCCTTCAATCTTTGGGCACAAACCGGCCATTTCTTATAATACCTTACTTGAAGCAATGAATGGCAGTCAACATGTATAAACATTCTGGCTCTTTCCAACTACTACACCTAAAACTACATGAGCATGTGGTCTATATTCGAAGTTGTAGTTGGAGATGTTTTTCATAAATGTCAATGTTTTTCCATGATATCATATATTTCTCCAACTTTTTAGCCTGTAGCACCACTGCCCAAACATTAACTTCTGTATTGGTTACAATAGGCAAATTAGTTGAAACAAACAAAAATTTAGTGGTTTAAGAAATATGTCTTTTTCACATAAAAGTCAGAGTAGGGGTTACAGGCCAACTGTGGCTTTTCTCCATGCCATCATTCAGAGTTAGTCTGATGGTGACTCTGCCATTTTCAACACATCTGAGTTCCAGGATCTCTCTGGTCATTGTCACACTAGTCAGGCAGAAATAGAAAAGAACATGGCAAAATACTCAGGAGGCTGATAAACCAGGCCTGCAAATGGAATACACTTCCATTCACATTCTATCAGAGACAATTCAGTCATATGCCAATATCTAACAGTACAGAATGGTGGAGAATGTAGTGTAGTTGACCAACTATTTTTCCAACATTTCCATTCCGGTGGAGAAAGGGAGAATACATGTGAACAGGCAGCAGTATTGCACAAATCACAAAAGGCCTCAGCCCCACTCCAGCCAAATTTCATAAAATAATAAACGATTTATACCCCCTCCCAACCATACAGGAGGGTGTTAATCCACTTCCATGTCTTCCCATCCAAAGAATTCTTTGATCAGAGCCAGTAAATAATCTCCCTTCCACCTTGCTTAAAAGTTTACCTTCTAATTTTCTGTCCCAGAATCATCCTTTACTCAAGATAGTTGTGAGTGGGAAAGTTAATTTAAAAAAAAACAACCCTCCCTTCCAGGAACAGACAAACGTGGCAGAGCATGGTAGTGCATATTACTATAACCATGTGGGTTCATTATGTGTAGAGTCAACAGCCATTTCCATGATGCACTTGCAGCCCTGTATGTTATACAAGATCTTGCTGCAACAAGCAAAGATCAGATTCTGCCATCTTCTTTCAAAACAAAGTACCCACATCTCCAGGAAAAATGAAAATCCACTTACTGGCAAACTGCTGTCCCAATAAAATGAAATATTTCTTTTAAAAATAATGATATTCTCAGAAGCAGCATCTGTAATAATACACCACTTATTAGATGTGATTCCCCATTCAAATAGGTTTACTTTTCTTACTTTCTTTGATCTTCCCAAATATTCTTATCCCCATTTTACTGAGGAGAAACTGAGGCTGGGAGAGTTTCACTAACTTGCACAAGCAGAGGCAGTGTCATACATTAGCAAACAGCACACTTAGCTTCACAGTGCAAAATGTGTTTATTCAGGTGAACAATTACATCACATTTTTCTTCAACAACAATACATTATTCATTAGTGATTCTTGCTTTACATTTTGTGCAACTCAAGGCCCATTCAGAAGGTTTTCCCAGAGTGAAGGAACAATCAGCTCCAAAGCAATCTTCAAGTCCTTACCCGTTAAAGAAGCTTCCTGTAGCTTTTTATATGACAGTTTTTACAGCTTCTACCTACAAAGATTTCAGAACACACTCTTAGAAAGCCTTGCAACTGTAAACAGTTGCACGGTAGTTATTTTGGCTTCATCTCATATAATATTTGAGTCATCTAAACCTACTGGTTCTAATTCCACTCTTGCCAACCAACATTCTGATTATGAATTGGCTTCCCATGTGGTTCTGCAACAGGGAAAGAATGTGCTGATCAAAAGGATTTTAGAGCATTTATGGTTTCTGTGACAGTACTTTCTTATGGCAAATCAATAAGATGCTTAGATTACAATGTAACTTCCCATGCAGATTACCAAGAGGGGAAACTGCAGTAATCATGCAAACTTGGATGTTCTCATCTCCACTAAAATTTTTCACTGAAAACTAATAGACGGATATTCTGTGATCTAGGAAGGAGGATTGAATGCACACACACCAGAAGACTTCGCTGGCCATTTTGTTTGCTTCAAAGATATTAGACTAAGAGTAAAAGAAAAACAAACAAACAAACAAACAAGAAAAGAAGAGCAATGAGAAGATTGCAAATTATTTTTTAAATTTTTTTATGTTTTTTTTAATTTATTTTTGAGAGACAAAGAGAGACAGCTTGAGCAGGGGAGGGTCAGAGGGAGAGGGAGACACAGAACCGGAAGCAGGCTCCAGGCTCTGAGCTAGCTGTCAGCACAGAGCCCGACGTGGAGCTCAAACCCACAAACCATGAGATCATGACCTGAGCCGAAGCCGGACGCTTAACCAACTGAGCCACCCAGGTGCCCCAAGATGACTGCAAATTAAATCATTCAAAATTCAAATTTGACACAACTGTCAACAAGGAGAAACTACAGGATTTTAAGGAAAATGGGGATTTGGTCAATTAAAGAGTATATTTTACAATATTGCACCACAAGAAAGGAATGCTCTAGAAGATAATCAATAAGAAAATAACTCACAGTTTCCTACATGACATCATTCAGACTCCGGTGATGAGAATAAAGAAACAATTTAACTGAAATCCATGCAGAGGAAAAAAATAAAGAAGCAAAGACTAATATAAGTTTTATGTTTGAGAGCGATGGGAAAGGAGTGTGCTCCCAACAGTGTTGAAAAAGTCAACTGGGGAAAAAGGGTTCTGTTTTTTGAAAAGTTTAGTCTCCCTGTGTTCAGATATTGATGAAATTTATTCTGACAGGTGTCGGTTGAACACTCATTTGAGCACAGTGCTGTACTAGGCACTGGATAAAATATGAGAAAAGTAGAAACAAAGCTTCAAATTCCACAAGAAGCTTTAAATAAGACAGTCTATATGAACCTTTAATTATTACTGAGTAAATAAGACAAATATACATAAATAATTTCATGATAACAAGACTGAAATAAATGACAAAGATTAAAGCTTCATAGATATTCAAAAAGAAAAACAAGGAAGACAAGAGTTGGGAGAAAATTGCTTAAAGAAAAAAAATTGAATATGGGTCTTTCACAAAAGCTTTCAGTTACAGGCATCTCAAGATACAAAAAAGACACCTGAATCATGTGGCAGTTGAAGGAGAAAGCTCTGGAACCATGATAGCCTCCTCCCCCAACATAAACAAGCACACAAGCAAATAACATGTAATTATATATATATACATGTAACTCATGTCAAAATTATTGTGAATTGAAAAATTCTATGACTAAGAAGTAATGATAAATGACAGAGACTCTAATTAGTTATGTCCTCTCGACCCTCAAGGATTGAAAGTTTGTGGATGCTTCTGCTGGGTGCCAAATTTGTTA
Organism: Suricata suricatta; assembly: GCF_006229205.1. Classification (NCBI taxonomy): domain Eukaryota; kingdom Metazoa; phylum Chordata; class Mammalia; order Carnivora; family Herpestidae; genus Suricata; species Suricata suricatta. The sequence goes on along the minus strand of NC_043700.1, from coordinate 146,968,994 downwards.
AGACACATGTGCATGTATGTTTAGAAAATCAAATAAAAACCCTAGAACACAAATGATAAAGGAACAGCCTTTCCTTGGAAATTTCAGTTGTTGGTCAAAGGGAGACCAACAGAATGATTTACTATTTTAAATTGACTTCCAACATCTAAAAATCAGAATGTCTCAGCTTGAAGATTCTCAGGTTGCATATTTTAAAAATCTGAAGATCCAGGAACACTTTATCTGCTTGTTCTCATGTAACGAATTTATTCTTTCATTCTTGGAGTGTCTCCTGAGCTCTAACCACGGGCCAGGCACCATTCTAGATAGTAAGAATATATCAAAGAACAACAGCCAAAAAGGAAAAAAAAAGGAAAGAAAACATTCCTTGATTCTGTGAAGACCATTTAAGTAAAATATACTTGAGCAACTGTACATTTTAAACACATAGGCAGGCACCAGGGCCATCCTGCCTCTGTGTATTCTAATTGGAGACAGAGAGAGAGATAGACACAGAGAAACAAGAGATTTTGGGAAAAAGTTTAAAAACTTAACTCATGCCTTTAACAATGAAATAAAATAAAATACTGAGATTCTTATTTTTTTCAACATGTATTTATTTATTTTGAGAGGTGGTGGGAAGGAGGGAGACAGAGAGAGAGAGAGAGAGAGAGAGAGAGAGAGAGAGAGAGAGAGAGAATCTCAAGCAGGCTTCAGAGCAGAACCCAATGAACTGCAAAATCACAACCAGAGCCAAAATCCAGAGTCAGATACCTAACCAACTGAGCCACCCAGGCACTCCTGAAGTCCCTTTTATTTGTATTCTCCTTTTCTGGTCTTCTGTTTGTTCGTTTTCTTGAGAGAGAGGGAGAGAGAGCACAAGAGTGCACATGCAGGTGTATGTGAGAAAGTGGGCCTTGGAACAGAGGATCCAAAGCAATCTCTGCACTGAGAACAGAGAGCCCAATTGGGGCTCAAACTCAGGAACTCTGAGATCATGACCTAAGCTGAAATTGGACATTTAACTGACTGAGTTATCCAGGTGCTGCTATCCCTTTTAGTATTAAGCTGATTAAGTCATTTATACAGCTTTTATGGTTCATGAGACCCCTAGCTTTGGAAATTGTAGGATTCACTGATTAAAGTCAATATCTCCTGCCTGTCAAAGATGGGGCCAAATCTGAACTTCAGTCTTGTAGCTTACCACAGTTTAAAACCTTCCCAAGAATTTCTACTAGTTTCTGCAACCTATTTTGTCATGGTTTTCTCTGCCTCCACCACATTACATCCTTGAAAGTTACTTCTCTTGCTTTGAGACATCCTGGAAACAATTCAATCTCTTCATGATTTCAGTAGGCTTTATTCAAGACTTGGAGAGAGGGCAGAGGTGGGATGGAATCTGTAATCTCTATATCAGGAGCTCTCTTTGCTGCCTGTGGGCACAATTCTAGGCACTGTGGAGTAGAAAGGAGACAGAGGCAGCCCCAAATGAATGGAAAAGAATGGGCTAGTGAATGCCCCAGCCACTCCATCAATCTTATTCTCCAGTGGAACATCTAAAAGTTTTTAAGAGGACCCACACTAGGGTGCGTTCCCTAGCAATAGAGATTTCATGCATCTTCTATTGCATTGTTACCTTATTTGTCTCACTCATTTCCCCCATCTGCACAATTGGTTATAAAATCACTTCTTCATAACTATCATCACCTAAGGCTATGTCTCAGATTCTTATGTTTACTGTTTTTGATCCTTTTTTGTTTGCTATTAATTTTTATTTTCTGTTGTTTTTGGTGGGGAGAGACTACTGAAACTAAGATGGTGTCCTAAGTAGTGGTTCTATGCAAGGGTTCATGACCATGACTTTTCAACAGCTCATTGATTCCTCTTTCCTTCCCTTGCTCACCCTCTCCCCTATGTCTTTTTGGAGCAACAAATAAATCTTTTATTCTCTAGTTAGCAGAACAGTCTCATTCATATCCTGCAGATTCAGACTCCTGTTCACAAATGTTTACTTAGCTTTTTCCAAATAAATGTAGATTCTTTCCTAAGGTGGATTTGTATGCCAATTGCTAATTATTTTTCCCATGTTATTACAAATGTTGTTTGCATTAAGATAGAAGGAAACAAAAGAGAATATACAGCTTGACACTGGAGTTAAGTCTTGAGTTTCAGAAAAGATTGTAAACTAGAAACACTTGTGGATGATGCAGGGGGAAGCCACGAAGTCAGATTTCAAGAAACTTTGTATTGAAATAGCTTCTATGTGAAAATGAGTGATTGAGTTAGGATTTAAACCAGAAAAGAACTCACCTGAACACTGACCATAAAGTGGAAAATAACTTAGCTCAGCCTTTCTGTAGATAGAAATGAAGCATAGACAAATGATTGCATGGTTCAAATTACAGGATAAACTAGGCTTCCTAAGGATTAAAAAAAATAAGAACTTGAAAAATGCTGTATGAGCACATTGAATAAATTCAGACAGTATAGTCCTAATTTGCCCATTTCTTTTTATGCAACAATTGTGAATGGACCTCAAGATTCTTCACATTGGGGTAAAAATAAGTTTGTTCATTTTCAATAGCTTGCTAGAAATGTTTAAATGCAGAGGTTGCTGGGAAGGAATGAATTCCTGTTTAAAGAAAAATATAGGAAAGTTATGATTCCTCCCCCTGTAAGTGCACCTGCATTGGCTGCCCCCCATACCATTCCCACATGGGTGGCAAAAAAACAAGTGTTTAACAAGAGATGGGAAAGGAATCTTCCTGAGCACTGTGCTGAGACCCATTTTTTATTGGGAATTGGGAGTGTAAATGTGGAATACGGTGAGCAGAGAAGACGGAGCTACTTTTAAATATAGGACCCACCCACAGATGTCAAAATCATTTAAGAAGAGTGCTATCTAAAATGCATTTTATTTATTTGCTCTGAAAACACTTTTAATGACTACTTGACAAGCAGTAATTATCTGGTTATGTCTAGCTACTTTCTGAATTTCATTATGGGAGTAAAAAATGCAATAAAAAAGAGTGGATGGGATTTGCTTGCATTCTAGAAGAAAGATAACTAGGCTTCCGTGCAGATAAACAGAGAGTTACTTTCATGAAAAGAGAAAAAAACAATATCAATGTGTGCATGGACAAATTTAATCAATACAGTTTAAAAGGTAGATCTGGAGACTCCCTAAGTATAGCCTAGATACCTATGAATTTCTTATATATTATGCCAATAATAGAGACACATTTTGAAAACTTTGCCAAAACAGAATGAATGTTAAAAACCACCCTATATTACATGCCTATCTCTTCCTAGGATAAGTTAAAGAAGCCCAGTTCGTGCCAACAGCCACCCCTCAGTAGCTGACATGACCAGGAAACCGGCTATGCAAGACAAACGCTGCGCAAGCAATCTGAAGCATCGCCATCTCTCCTCCTTCATATTCAATCCATTTCTAAAGTTTGTCAGCTTAATTCCTAAGATAATGCTACTTACTTCTCTCCGTCTACATTGCCACCACCTTTGTGCCAGTTGTTACCATCCTACACCTGAAACCCTGCAGTGGGCTTCCAACTTCCGATATCCTCAACCGCACTCCCATTCTCTAACCATATCTCCATACATTTTCAGGGCAATCTTCTTAAAAATATGAATCTGATTGTTTATCCCCAAATTTAAAATATTTAAAGCTTTCCAGTGCTACATAATGTAAGACCGAAATTCTTTGTATAGCCTATGAGCCTTTTGGAGGCCTGACTCCAAACTAGGACACTAGCCATAGCTGGCATTGCATTCTCTTTTGCTCACTATTTGCGACTTTCTGAAGGTAACTTCCAGTTAGAAGAATAAGCCATGCAAACTCTAATCAGATTCAGACACTGCTCATTCTAAAGTATCCTTTTCTTATCATCTTAATTGTGGTATTTGAGAGTGCAAAACTTCCTCATCTTACCATAGTTTGGTGATCCATGTTCAATGCTCCTTCTGGAATGGTTTAGGTTCAAAGCATTTGATCAAGAAAGATTTAACATATTAGAAATATTCCACTTTTAATGAAGGATAAAGAAGGCTTAGAGTGACAGGTATTCAGACCAAAATAATAATCTTAGAATTTTAGTCCTTTGTGTTGATAAAGGATTTATATCTATAATAAATAAACTTCAACAACATCTAACTAACTTTAAGGTAATAGTTATAGTAAAAAGTAATAAAACTGAGCAACCTATAAGACATTTGAAATCACTTTAAATTTCCAATTTATTCAATTCAAAAGAAATATATGTGTCTTATCATCAGTAAAGTTATATCAAGGTAGATAAAAATCTAAATAAATGCTCTAAACACCTTAAAATCATGTTCAAAAATGCTAATATTCTGACTAGAAACAAAACCAAGGTTAAAACACAAAACAAAACACAACCTGAATGTTCTTGGAGAAAAAATATGCCTTTTGAAATTTGAATGTGTACACTAAGGCAGACAATCATATACAACATTGGAAAATCAAAGCTATCAAGCAAGAAAAAAGCTTTCCATTTAGAAATACTACTTCAGTATATAATGGACTTTAAAAGAACACTTTCAGTGTTGTTAGGTCATTTTTGTGTCCTCTCTCAAGGGTTGTTATGTTGTGAGACTCTTTTCCAAAGGGATTCAGATATTTTATGCCCAATTTATTCTTTCTCTATTAGAAGAACAAAGAAGGAAGAAAAGTCAGATTGTCCTACAATTTTTTCCAGAAACACACCATTAGACCCATTCTTTAGCTCCTCTTAAGAAATGAAAGATCTAGAAGTAAATTGCTACTCTTTTTAAATCTAAAGGCATTCTGCAGTAGATCCTTGTAGCAGAACTTTATTAGATGGAGGAAGTACTGAGTGATGAAAAAAAATTATCAGCATATTTGCAAAACATAAAGTAATGCATTTGTCAATGTTTTTTTGGCATTCTTTGTTCAATATAAATAACAAGACCACAAGTTTATGTGTTAAAGATAAATTATGAATATACGATATATGAAATACAGTGCAACATATATTAAGAAATGGGCTGTGAACCATGCCAGGCCAAGAAATAATGCCTTTACTAAAGAAAGACAAAACATCTTCAGGCCTAGTTAGCATGAACTTCCTTATATAAGCCATATGTAAAAATTGTTTGTATGGTAGAAGCTAAGAAATAATATTCCTATTAAAGATATAAAAACTTAGAGTCCAAAACCATTCTGGAGCTAGCCTGAACTCTATTACATAGTATATCATTTAAAAATAAACCGTTTTCACCCTTTCAGACATTTGGTGTTCCCGTGACTAACACAGTTTATGCTACCAACAGAGACTTTCTTACTTTGACAAACATAAAGGTAGTCTTATGAATCACAAAAAACTTCTGCATCTGACACTAAACATGTACGCTTACCATCAACACACAATGCTTCTTGGCTAAGGCCTTTACCAAAGTACATAAACAAGTTCATAAAGGTTGATTGTTTTGCTCTTTCAACGATTCGCCTGCTTGCCATAAAGAACCCTAAAGTGCAACATCTTGAAGATACTCCTTATATTTAACACTGCAGGAAACCACTTTTGCACTCTCAATTTGTTGCGATTTTTTTTTGAAGTGGGGGCACTACATGGTGGAAAAACATGCAAGGGTTGTTTGTTTCCCACAAACAGGCCATCTTGCTGTGAGGAAAGGGAAGCTCCTATCGCAAGCTTCTGCAGAAATGCACTGATTGGCACTCTGCTGACTCGTTGATCTTAAGCACAGCTAGCAGAGCCTGATTGTAATTACACTCGCTCCTGCTCTCTGTGTGCACATCAGGTGCAGCAGGGCTCTCGGGATGTGCTGTTTAGTATCAAAGCCCAACAGGGTTGGAGAGTTTCCCTTTCTCATTCACTGGTAGGCGAGGAAACACATTTACATGGCTAAGTTGTTTGCAAGCCAAGTCAAACATACAAGGGCTCATGATCGGAGCCTAGCCAAGTGCTCATAGTGGGTGGTCAATGCACATTTGTCTAATTTAATTGAATGATCACAGAGGGCTTTAAACTAAATTGGAGTTTTAAAAAATTTCCATTATAAGCGCCAGCTTTTAACACTCAAACATGGTGACGGATTCATATTCTCAGAATGTGATTACCAGGATCTTTCTGAAAATCTCCTGTGGTATAGGCTAGGATTAGTATATGGGACCAGTGTGGTCACAATGGAAGCTTCTGCCATAATTTTTTAGCCCTCCTATAGAGGGCTATAAATAGTAATAAACTATTCAGTATCCTTTTAATGAAACCATTCTCTTTTTCAATTATCCAGTTATTTGTTTCTTACAACTAAGAACCTTGACTGATATCAGAGATTCATTAAGAATATTACAAAATTTAAAGGTTTTAGGCAATTAAAACAGAGAACATAGACTCGTTAATTAACATAGAATTGTCAAACACCATGATATTAGAATATGACATTTCAAAATAATATTTTTAAGTGACATCATAACACTAAAAATGTAAAACAAACATGATTTCTTTAAAAGTCTTTAGACTTATCACTTAGCTGCATACGAAGGTAACCGTGTTTCAGAGTGCTAAGAGTACTCCACAAGCATCTGGGAATAACCTCTCTACAACAGTCAAAGTATATCCCTAACTGCCCTTCTCACCATGCCTCATAAACTACCATTTTATTTCATCTTTATGACTCCCTCATTTGTCTCCTTTTATTCCTATGTAATGACATTGTAATGAACTTAAGTAACATTAGTCTGGGGATAAACTCAGTTGGGAAAAATGGCTTAACAAAGAAAAAAATCCCCATATTGATCCAGAGAGGCAACAAATCTTTATGAAAACCCCAACTGGTCTTTTGTAGAAACTGACAAGCTGATCCTAAAATTCATAAGGAAATGGAAGGGACCCAGAATAACAAAAAATATATATGTTGATGAGGAATGATGTTTGAGGTTTTCCACTTCCTGACTTCCAAACTTACCAGAAAGCCACGGTAAACAATACTGTGTGGTATTAACATAAGTATATACTGATAGATTAATAAAATAAAGTTGATAATTCAGAAATAAAACCATATATTTACAGTCTACTCATTTCCTACAAGGCAATTCAATAAAGAAAGAATAGTTTCTTCAACAAATGGTGCTGAGATAACTGCATAATCACATTCAAAAGAATGAAATTAAACATGTACTTACCACCATATACAAAACGTAACTCAAAATGGGTCAAATACTGAGGGTAAGTGTAAGAGCTAAAACTCTAAAACTCTTAGAAAAAAAAACATGGGTGTAAATATTTGTGATTTGGGATTAGGCAATAATTTCCTAAACCAAAACCATAGAAAAAAATTAATTGGATTTCATCACAATTTAAACTTTCTTGCTGGGAAGGATACTATCAAGAAAGAGAAAAGACACCTAGAATAGTAGAAAACTTTTGCAAATTATGTATATGACAAAGATTTATTATCCAGAACATATAAAAACGATTACAATTAGATAATAGAATGTCAACCCAATTTCAGAATTGAGCAAAGGAATTGAAGAAACATTTATCCAAACAAGATATACAAATGACCAATATACACAGGAAAAGAGTGAATCTCTTTAGTCATTAGGAAAATGCAAGTAGAAACTAAAAAGAGAAGCACTTCAAACCCACTAGGATGACTATAATCAAAATAACAGACAATAAAAGAAGAAATGGAGAAATTGGAACCCATATACACTGCTGGTGAGTATATAAAATTGTGTGATCGCTTTGAAAAATATTTAGCCAACTGCACAAAAATTGAAGATAGGGTCACCATATGACCATTTTGGAAAAGGTAAAGCTTTAGGGATGGAAAACAGATCAGTGGTACTAGAGGTTGGTAGTAGAGATAGAACTTGCCTTTAAGAGTCTGCAGAAGAGAATTTTACAGTGATGGAACTTTTTTACGTAGTACTCTGGTATTAGATACATGACCCTATGCCTTTGTCAAGACACATGGGATTATTGACAGTGAAGACTGAAGTTTCTAGGTTGCAAATTTTAAAAAGTCAATGAGGATATTAGTTAATTGCAGGATGAAATATAGACCATGACATAAAAATCCTTATTAGATTACAAATATAAGTATAATTTCACTAAAGGCTAAAAAAAGTCAACATAAATAACTTTAAAACAGTGTTTTGATTAGATATTAAAGCTAAGAACAAAAAGAACTGTATACAACCTCTGTTGTCTTGTTGGTAAATTTGTCTGTCAGAGGGATTCACAGGGCTATATATATAAGTAATTCTAAAACTAATTTACATGTATATAGGATTGAACATACAATTAAATAAATTGTACATAGTGGGACCTAATTCCTCACTGCCAGAAAAAAAAGTTACAAATAAGCAAGCAAGAAAGACTACGATGAACTTTATGGTGCTAAGTTAGTTTCAGAAATATAAATATGAATTTATTTTTAAGTTAATATACACACAGACAGACTCAGTAATGTAGATATGTGTATCCATGCATACATACAGGTATTTTCTAGCTTTGCCAGCTAAGGATCTAAAAGTTGACATCCAGTAACAACAAGTACATCTCACACCCAGACCTTGGTTTCCAGATACCTAATTCCAAAATTGACTTAGAGATCCTTGAAAAACGACTTGTTCTAAGGCTGAAACCGAAAATACAAGGTGAGCCTGAATCATCTTATTGCCATTGGAGTCTTTTGACCACCTTTTCCACGTGAGTTGTAATTTTCTGGGCTCTTCATATATTGAGTGTAATTTTGAATTTTACTTTGGACATTTTGAATATTATGGTATGAGGCTTTGGGTCTTATTTTAAGTAAGTAAAGTAAGAAAGGGTTCAAGTGCCTGGGTGGCTCAGTCAGTTAAGCATCCAACTTTGACTCAGGTCATGATCTTGTGGTTCATGGGTTCAAGACCTGCATTGGGCTCTGTGCTGGAAGCTCAGAGCCTGGAACCTACTTCTGATTCTGTGTCTTTCTCTCTCTCTATCAGCCCTTCTCCTGATCACATTCTATCTTTCAAAAACAAACATTTTCAAAAATTAAAAAGAGAAAGAAAGTAAGAAATGGCTCAAGAAAAGGAGACTGAGTAGGAGCCTCTGCCATAGGGGCACAGACATAAAACAGAAAGATTTCCCAATAGCCAAACCTGAAACAGTTTCTGCAATACAATAATAAGGATCATAATATAAACCCAAAGAATATAATAAATAGTCATATATGCATGCTAATATAATTGAATAAATAAACAAATGAGAAGGAACAAATCTCTTCTTGGAAAATTCCAATAACTAAATGTTGAATGAGTTAACAGTATGCGGGCAATCCAATGATGAATGCTAAAACTAGTAGGTAAACCTTTAAGAGAAACAGAATGTTTGCCAAATTTCAAAATATTTTCCCAAAAGCATTTATTAAAAGTTATAATGGTTTTTACCATGTATCCACAAATTCATTGCTACTTCTTATTCCAGATAGTGAAGTTTAATTACCTTCCTCTTGAATCAAGGTTGGACTTAGTGACTTGCCTGTAGCAAGGAAAGTACAGTAACTTTACAGTGGAGAAATTTAGGAGATACTATTATAATTGGTATATTAGTTTTCTAAGGCTATGGTAACCACAAAGTGCCACAAAGTCCGTGGCTTAAAACAACAGAAATGCATACTCTTACAGTCGTGGAGGCTAACGATCTGAAATCAGTTGCTAGCAGGAGCATGCTTCCTCTGAAGTCTCCAGAAGAGAAGCCTCCTTTCCCCTTCTATGGTGGTTACTGCCAGTGCTTGGCATTCCTTGGCTTCACTCCAGTCTCTGCCTCTGTATTCCCATGACTTTATTCACTGCCTGTTTCTGTTGCCAAATGTCCCTCTTAAAGGACAGAACGCTTTGGTTTCAATGTCCAGCCTAATTTGTATGACTTCATCTTAACTTGACTGCATCTGCAAAGACCTTATTTACAAATAAGGTCACATTTTCAGGTTCCAAATTTGGAAATATGGGAGACACTATTCAACCTAGAACAAGTGATCAAGAATGACACCAACAATAAAAAATCATATATTTTTCCACTAGATTTATAAGGACTGATTTAATGTCTTTTTAGAAAATTCCTACATCTTGCCATTGGAGTCTTTTGACCATCTTTTCCACGTGAGTTGTAATTTTCTAGGCTCTTCATATATTGAGTGTAATTTTGAATTTTACTTTGGACATTTTGAATATTATGGTATGAGGCTTTGGGTCTTATTTTAAGTATTCTGGATAATGTTGAAGTTTTTATGTTAGCAGGCAATCGACCCCATGGGGTATAGGCTTTGAGAACTGACCAGCCTTCTAAAGGTTTCAGTTTCCTTGTCACTTCAATTTTTAGAGACTTTACAGTGTTAGTTGGGTCTGTTCTCTGTGTGTTCCACTCATTGCTCAGCCTGGTACTTGAACGGGCAGTCTGTCTCTTAGTTCAGTTCTTAAAGTTGTCAATAGGCTACCTAGGATTACCTCCATGCAAATGGAACTCAGTGGTGAGACCAACAGTTCATAACAAATTTATGTAGGTTGCTTTTTCAAGTTCCTTCCTCTCCGTGAGTTCCCTTGGTACGTTCCAATTCTCAAGGCCTCTCCTTTTCAGTCCTCTATCCAGAAAGCTGGAGCTATATTTACCCCATTCTGCCACACACTTTCCTGCATATGGAGTCATCGTAGGGTGGAGAGAGACGTAAAGAGAGAGGGGCTTACCCCAACCTCTTGGGAACACAGTCCTTCTGATGAAAGAGAAAGTTTCCCTCTCAGTTTAGGCATCATTGTACTAGTACTATCACCATTGTTGCTACCAAATCTCTTTACTGCTCACTAACCATGAAATAAAGGTGCTTATTCTAGAGATCTCTATATCTTAGCTGACATCCACTTCTGGGGAGCCAACTGATTTGAGTCCAAACTAGAAATAATGGAAAAAATGATAAACTCACTACCAGTCCCGCTTCACTAAAAAATATTTTTGCTATTTTCCTTTCAGAGTCCTCAAATTGCTGCTTCAGTCATTATGTCCAAGTTTTATAGTGTATTAAGCAGGAGAGAACTATGCTTATTCCATTTACCTAGAAATAGACCCACTATAATGAACACAAACTACAAATGAATAGTAGAAGGATATTAGGAAAATCGCCAAATATTTGGGAGTTAAACAACATATTCTAAATATACAGGATGCTTCAAGAGACCTAAAATATATTTTGATTTAAACGTAAGTGGAAATATAACACATCAAAATTTGAGAAAAGCAGCTAAAGCAGTGCATAAAGTAAAAATTAGGCCGTAAATATTGATATTAGAAAAGAAGAGGGCCCCTGGCCAGCTCAATCAGTTGAGCATCTAACTTTGGCTCAGGTCATGATCTCGCAGTTCATGAGCTGTGAGTTGGAGCCCTGCATCAGGGTCAGTGCTGTCAGCCTGTCAGCCCAGAGCCTGGTTTAGGATCCTCTGTCCCCTTCTCTCTGGCAATCCCCTGCTTCACTCACCAAAAATTAATAATAATAATAATATTAATTAATTAATTAATTAAAAAGAAAAGAAGATATGAAATATATAAACGAGGTTGTGAAAGGTAGCAGAATAGGCCACCCCAAAATATAACACTTTGGCATACTGATTATTTTGAGCAAATGCAGGGAAAGGTTTTCTCTGAATTCCCCTTATCTGCCTAAAGACAGATACTCCAAAAGAAACTCAATCGTTGTAAATCCCCGCCCTTCAGAGATTCATCAATGAGGAAAGATAGACTTCTCACAGGAGAGGAAACTAGAAGTTTACCCCACATCCAGACAGATTTTGTCACAAAGTATCATACTTCCCATTCTCTTCTTCTATGGACTCATTTACCTTTCCTAAAAATCATTTACCCTCTCCTAAGAGACCTCCCTTTTCCCTATGAAGAAGGTAAGTATGCCTGAATTCCAAGCCAACCTTTTGACACATATTTTCCTGGTTATCTTCCTTGTATACATAAAGTATACAGGTTTAAAACTTGTGTTTGCTTCTGTCATGTTAATCTGCCTTTTATTACAAAGATCTCAGCTGAGAAACCAGAAGTGTAGAGAGAAAATTATTTTTCTTCCTTTACTGTTTTCACTTTCAGATAGTGGATAAATGAGAGTTAAATAAAACTAAGGCAAAGGGAAGCAAGGTGATAACAAAGACAAAAACAGAATTTAATACAACTTAAAAGGTAAGAGAAGCAATAGGGAAAATCATCAAAACCGAATGTTCTTTGAAAAGGTCTGTAAACCAACCAACTTGTTGCTTGGATCAAGATGATGATAGAGTAGAGATGGTGAGAAGTAGTCAGATCCTGGATATATTTTGATAGTTGAGCCTGTAGAACTTTTGATATATTAGCAGATGGGTACAAGAAAAAAAATCAGGGATATCTTCAAGGGTTTGGGTCTAAGCCACTAGGAGAATACATTTGCTGTATACCAATAAAAGGAAGACAGAAGAAGGAGCAGGTTTAGGAGGTATATCAGTCAGGATATGTTTTTTCTCTGAACATGAGAGAGGAAACCATATATAAATTACTTTAACATTATGTAAGTTTATAGTATAGCTCATGTAAAAAAGTCTGAAGAGAGATCATCAAATATCATTGGAGATTCAAATTCACATATTTATGCTCTGCTATCGTGGAACATGTTTCTCATTCTCAATTTCAACTGTTATTATTCAGATGAGACCAAATCCAGTCAATATGTACTCATTCAACATGAAAGATGGAAATTCAGGTTCTCTTGATGCGAATCCTTTCAACTGTGTTAGTTCTCTTTAAGTAGCCATGCCGAAGGTCCCATGTAACAGATCCATAGATATTACATTGGTTAGAGTTAGACGCAGGACAAGCTCTTTTGCAAGAAAGGCTAGACAATCTAATATCTGATACTGGACACTGATCTATTCGACTAAAACCATGGCTCCAGACAGCACATGCTAACAATTCTGTGGGATATGGAGGACAGGGATATGGAGACTAGGAAATATACAGAGCCACATGGGGATAAGATACAGAGCCACATGGGCAATAAGAACATCCTGGAAATTCTATGATAGTTGCACACAGCAATGTGACATAATGACATGAAGAACAGTGTGAGAAATGATAGCATTTTTCATGATCCAAAAGCAGCAATCTAACAACTAGCCTATCCAAACAGCCAGTCAGATGGTCCACACACATTTTGAAAGAGAAAATTCAGGTGTTAAAGAACAGGATACAAATAAGAAAAAAAAAAAAACAGGCACAAAAGAGTTTAAAGGACAAGACAGAAGACAGGATCTGGAAAAATTATCTGAAGTGGAGCAGCAAAGACTCTTCACAGACTGCTTATAGACCAAGGTATGGAAAGGAAAGGAGAGGGTAACAGTAATTTGTAATAAAAAAATTTGGTCATTGATCCAAATCTAATTTCAATTATAGAACAGCTCTGATATACTGTCCATGGTACAGATGGGACACAGTTACATCTTTATCACTAACTACTAGTAGTTACCAATTATTGGTAATATTGGTAATTATTAAAGATATTTTGGTCAAGTAACTTAGCATAAGAAAAAAAATCATTACATTTACTTTTTTAAATGACATTGGATTTGAGTTTTTCAGCTACCAAGTTTCTTTTGGTCACTCTATATGAATGGTAATATAATTTATATATTAATTATTATAGAATATGGACAACCATCAACAAAGGCTGTGCTTTCATTAATATATTTTAACAAATAATATAAAAGGGATGTTGTATGCATACATTGGTTCAACATTTTTTTAGTACATGAGACAGACGAGGCATAACATTTGCTATTTGTATCAATAAAGAATTCTCTCATTAAAGGCTAACTCATTTCATCATCCATACCAATGATAAGGGAATTCCTAAGAGGAAATCCATACAAAAGGAAAATACAGGAAATAGCTGGACAACCTCCTTTATGATTATTTCTATTATTATTTACAACCACCTATATAATAATTGTAAAAAACAAAAACAAAAAACATTCCCCTTCCTTACCTTTCTTCTTTCCTTTAAAGAATCTTAACCTATGTGAAAAAAAAATCCAAAATATTTTTCTTGGCACTATATTAGTTGACTCAACATAATAGAAATACCTAAGTTTTCATTGATAGCTTCCTTTCCCTTGTAGTCAAACAAAGCTGCCGGGGAAGTTACTTCCTGGGTTTGAAAATGATTGCAAATATCAACAATTAATTCAGTAATTATGGGAATAATTGTTTGATTCCAATCTAAACTATTTTATTGTTTTAAGTGGATCAAGGATAGTAACAGTTTTATAAGAACAGAGACTTTGAAAGATAGTACTTCCACTCTTGTGGGCTAAAAACTGTCTGAAGAAACCTTTGATGAAGGAGCTTTATCCCACAGTATACACCCCCATCTGTAAAAGAAGAGTTGAGTCTCCATAATATAGACAAAAGAGAAACACGTAATGAAACTTGAGCAATGTATTAAAAAGGAAACTGCCCTTTAGAGATAATGGATCTATTCTCTACTCCATGCATGAATGCAACTCTCATTAACACTAATGGAAGTTATGCATGAGCATCAAGAAAATATACCTGGTATAACGGATTTCCAAAATGGATAATGGCATCTAATCTATTCCTAGTGTAGTTGTGTCTTTATGCAGCCAAACAAAAGTACCCCTGAAATTTGGGGATAGAGATAAGCATTTACATAAAGAATTTTAAAGTATTCAGAAACTCAGAACACAGCAGTACCTTGGCATTTTTCCTTCCTTCTCAAACAACTTTTTCCTCAGGGTGCCTGGGTGGCTCAGTTGGGTAAGTGTCGCACTCTTCATCTTGACTCAGGACATGATCTCATGGTTGTGAGATTGTCCCCACATCTAGAGCCCCACGTCCAGCTCTGAGCTGACAGCGTGGAGCTCAGTGGGGATTCTCTCTTTCCCTCTCTCTGCCCCTCCTCTGCTCACTCTCTCCTCAAAAATAAACATTAAAAAAATAATAAAACTGTCTTTAAAAATCTTTTTCCAGTCACAATGATTTACTTATATTTTGCCACTGCATAGATTCTAGGAGACTGGTTTCAAGGCAGGATGTCATCTAAGTAAAACATGATACCCTGTAGTGCACTTACATGTGCACTGACACAAAATTAATGCTCGGGTAGGTTTGGTTGTTTCCCCAATTTCATTTGCATATTCTGTATAGAAAAATGTCATGATACTGGCTATCAATAATCCAGAAATCTTTATTTTCTCTGCATCAAAAATTCTTGATTAAACATTACCTATTGATGTTTTGGTAACTTCAGTTAGCTGCCTGAAAACCTTTTACTGTAAAATTTTTAAAAATCAGATAGTCACAACATTCAAGTAAATGAAATTTTTATTATGCAAATTATAAATATATTTACCTAATTTATTGAAAATAGTCAAGTTAGATATTGATATAATATTCCAATACATAAAAATAAAACCAGGGAAGTTTTATTAACCCTTCACCTAAATATCCTCCATGATTTCTGTTAAAAGTGTAATGTCCATATTGAACACCAGTACTTATGTTCAGAAACACTTGAAAACTGCCTCCCCATACAGCTGTTCTGTGTTCAACCATAAGACAGGAAAGAGCTCATTGTTTTGAAATCAGTTACTTCACAGTTCATGGTTTTGATTTCTGTAAGTAATTAATTCCCCAGTTTATCTAAATGAGTTCTTATCTGTTTCATGTGTTGACAATTTAGGAGTTTTCTCTGATCATTTTTCTTCAATTTTTCTACTAAAATTAAGTTTCAGAAGTTTGCCAGTCACATTTCTTCTTGTTCAATAATGGGGATTGCTGTTGTTCAACATGTAGATCTTTCTCTCTCACTCACTCAATCTCCCTCCCCCACTTCTCTCTTGCCTTTTGTTTTCCTGTCAACTCCACATACAACTTAAGCATTTTTCCTCTTCTTTACTATCTAGCAGGGTAAAACCAATAAATTTTATTGAAGTTTTAAAGAATCATGAGCAGGATAGAAACCAAACTGGCTTAATGCTGATATAAACATCTTCATATTTTCCATGATAATCATATTTATAAATATACTACTGAATTTTTTTGCAAAAGATTCAAGCCATTCCTTCTGAGATCTGAAATATGACAAATGAGAGAAATATAGAGATTTTGACATGGAATCTATAAACATCATAGATCAAAAAAGTAGTGGGGGAAGCTGGCAAGAATAGAATTAGCGTGACTGAAAATTTCCTGTATGCCTGACCCTTGAAATATTAAGTACCACTACCATACATTTAGGATCTCTTTGAACGCAAAGATCCTGAAGCTTAGAGAGATTTAGTAAAATTCAAGAAGACATATACATTGTAAATAGTATATATGTACACATGCATACACTACACATATGGGTGTATATATGTGTGTATCTCAAAACTCTTGAATTTTCCACAGTTAGACAAGGCTGTCTCATTAATAAAATGGAATTTTATTTACCCAAAATGCCCTAGCACCTGAATAGGTATTCTAAGCCATGAAATTAGAACACTTTTGGTCTCCTACAATAATTCTAACTATATTCACCTCCACACTACATGAGCTATACACTAGAAAACAACTTCTTTTATTTATTTATTTATTTATTTATTTATTTATTTATTTATT
Source organism: Suricata suricatta (assembly GCF_006229205.1). Lineage (NCBI taxonomy): Eukaryota > Metazoa > Chordata > Mammalia > Carnivora > Herpestidae > Suricata > Suricata suricatta. The sequence goes on along the minus strand of NC_043700.1, from coordinate 146,952,303 downwards.
TATTTAGAAAGTGACAGAGAGTACATGAGCAGGGGAGGAGCAGAAGGGATGAGAGAAAGAGAGACAGAGAGAGACAGGGAGAGAGAATCTCAAAGCAGACTCACACCCAGCACAGAGCCCCACACCGGGCTTGATCTCTCCACTGGGAAATCACAATGTGAACCAGAAACAAGAGTGGGTTGCTTAACCTACTGAGCCACTCAGGCACCCCAAAAAAATATCTCCTCATTTTCAAAAGTCTACAGTGCCCCAGTTATTTCATATTTCATATTGCTTGTATATTGCTACTAGTCCCAAATGTAATATTTTTTCGACATGTTTTCCATTCCGATTCAGAAGAACACTATTGGTTCCCCAATTTCCTCATATAAAATGAGGATAACCTGCCCTCCATCCTCACATAGTTGTTGAAGGATAAACTTTATGCAAAATAATTTTTTTGTTGAAGTGAGCTATTTTGTGAATTTTCGGTTCCATTGTTAGGGACTGATCTAATACAGCTGCTAACTCAGGAAAGGAAAAGGTAAGCCCTGGCATGCTGCCAAGGCCAACTGTTCAGACCCAGAGAATCCCCAGAGGGCTTGACACATCAAAAGCACCACTCCTGGCTGGTCTTGCCAGCAATGTTTCGGAACAAACTCAGATAAGCTCGTCACAAGAGAAGCATATAACTCAAGAGAGGAGGATTTAGAAAAGAGAAAAGGAGAAATTTATTTCAGGTGATGGTAGCCAGAGAAGGTGACTGGCTCAAGACCCAATAATTGACTCTCCACCAGCAAGATGGACACCTAGGTTTTACAGAAAGAGTTTGGTGTGGGGGGCAGAGTAGGTACAAGAGAGCAAGCAGAAGGCCTGGGATCATAAGTCCCTATGTGTTCAGCCCAGGATCATGGGCAGGAAGGGAGCATGTTGGGTGTGGTCTTCTAGGCATTCTGTTTGGATCAGGGCTTTTCTGGTCTGGAGGTTGGAGTATTCCTGTCAATGCAAAACATCATCATGCCTCAAAAAAAGTGTTACAGGAAATAAGAACAATGGGTTTCAGTTACAGCAAGAGTTACGTGGTCTTGTCTATTTCTGGTTTTAACTCTTGGGCAAGAGGGTTCATTAACTTCATGACCTAATATAATGCTTTACACATAATAACTCTAAATAAATAATTGAATGGATGACCTTTGACCTCTTGGTTCCACATACAGCTCCAAAGAAAGTACACAATGAAAACCACACCTATTACTATATCACAATTAAAAGAAACCATTTTTAGTGGTCTAAAAATAATATACTTCAGATTGGTAACTATCGTTTGCTTTACCATTTACTTTATATACATCTGTTAATTTTCCATTTATAGAGGCTAGAGGCCATAATAGCAAAAGCATGGGAAAGTCCTCAAAATATTGTTATAGTATTTATGGTCTTTATGAAAGGTTAAATAACTTGTTTGTGCTTCAGTCTCCATAGCTGCAAAACTGGAGCTGAATATTTATCCCATTCATCTGTTAAGATGAAAAGGCACTATAATTGGTACATATTACACTTAAGTTATTATTACTTTATTGTCATCACCATCAACAATATTCAAACCAATATAATGAAGTTAGAAAGAATTACTTCATAATATAACATTTAATTCATAATTTACTGAAATATATTTTTTAGGTGTCAACAGTACTTGATAATTGATGGGCATTAAATTAATTAGGGTACACAAAGCACTAATAGCAGGAACCAAAAGGATTCCCTAATACAAATGCCTCTCAAAATAGAGAATGATTGTGATATCATCTATCATAGGGTAGGAGTTCTATCAGCACAGCATTACGTATTTTTTTCTCTGCAAAATCTAAATTTGTATACTCAAATGATCAATTCGTGCCCTTAGAAGCTTAAACTAACTGAAAATTTCTCCTTTCTTTCCTTATTGCTTTCCTTCCTTCTTTCTTTTTTCTTTCTTTCTTTTCTTTCTTTCTTTCTCTTTTCATTTTCAAAAATTTAAACTTCACTCAATATTCCAAGAAAATAAAACAATGTGCTAACTTCTTCCCCTTATTTCATAGTTTTCTTATCTATCTCTTTACCCAAACTCTATTTTTAAATCCCTTTACTTCCAAGAAAAGTCTCAGAAATGCATTCATTCTAGAGTATAAACATATAAAGACCAGATAAGAATTATAGTGTTATTTGTGGAAAGAAGAAAGGTGTTATTTTATATTTGGTTTAAAGTACCCAGTCATCTAACAAACATCACCAAGTGTAAAAATTTGGCCCTCAAATTTCTCACCTACTCATGGCTGGCCCTTGCTTAATTTTCAAAGCTGCATCTCTACAAAGTTCTAAAATATTGACTCAACACTTAGAGAAAAAGTATAACTGTCAGAAGCAAAATAGAAACACCAAAAGCACAAGAAATCATCTACATAACTTTTAAGCATGCATTATAAGTTTATTCTTGTCAAGGTAGAATATTGACTATTAATAATAGGTAAAAAGACCCTAAATACTATTTTGTGTAAAAATCTACCACAATTATATCTAAGTTATCCTTCCAAACTTTTTCTCCTTATTCATATTATATCTATATCTCCTAAAAATAAGAATATTACTTGTATCTGCTTAGGAATCAGAAACGAAAATATTCATCCTTTTATTTTGATTCATATTTACCAAAGTATTACACCTTCATGTTTATTGTATCAAACTATGTTCCAGTTAACACCTTAGCTATATGCCCTTCAGTCTTTGATAAGTGGAATGGAATTCTGAGCATGTCATACAGAATTGCCTTCTGGTCTATACTCAACCAGCCTTATAATATGCTATGTTTTTTTTTTTTTCAGGTCTGAATAGCTAAACCTTAAATTTGATAGATTAAAGCAATGTTTTTTCATTAAAAACACATACTGAGAATAATAAACTTAAAAAAGAATAAAGAATGACTCTGTAGATTGGACCATATAAAGTGCAAAACACAAAAGAGAATAGTTACATTAAAATAAATGTAATTTAAAAGTCAAATTTAAATATATGCAGAAAGCATATGAAACTGTGTGTATTTTAGCCATCAAGAACAGACAATATTATTTGCCTTAAAATTCTTAAGTTTCTTAAATGAAATAATATAATGTTTAAAATATGAGGAAAACCACTGTAAAAAGTGAGTAGTGTTACTATGGCAACAGAAAACCATTCAACTAGTCTTAAGCATCCTTGCTTAAGAATCCTTGCTTCATGAGAAATAATTATTAAAGAAGGATATCCACTATGCTAGTTAAACTTTTGAGTTAATAAATTTTGCAGTAATATTTAAAAGCATGTTTCTTATAGAAACATTATGTTCGGAGTCTTTAGAAATAAACTTTTTAAAAATTAAGGAAACATAGCTCTAATTCTGAAGACAACATGTGAGGTCTCTTGGGATAAAGATGGTAGATCAAAAGAATTGATTTCATTTTCTGCTTCACTCAGCATATATTTATTAGACTTCTATGTCCTAGCACTGTGATAGGTACTGTGGATAAAATATTGAACAAACAATGCAATCCCTATTATCTTGGTTAAAAAGTAAAGTAGGAAAAAAGACAGCAATCATTTAATCATATATATAGTTACATTAACCATAGGAACTTTGCATATGTTTTTTCTGCTGTCAGAAGCAATGGGTGGAAAGAAGGATAGGAAACAAATTCCTGACATAGAAAGAATGTATGGTGATTTCTAGACACTGTTTTTAAGAATCCGGTAGGGGCCCAAATATTAATACCTTCCACACCAGTTAATATTTTGGACTTTAGTCTGAAGGCAATGAAGAAATATTGAGAGAAACTATTCAGAAAAATGAAATAGTCATATTTTCATCTCAGAGAAAATTAAATTTCAGACCCCAATGCTCAGTTTTCTTGGGGAAACAATTATCAAAATCTTACAAAACAACAAAAGGTTTGTATGTGAATGGCTGAGTTATAAACACTTCTGCTTCCCACCATTTTTTTTTCATTTTTAGATTATGCTGAAGGAGCAGCTCCTACTGGAATGTATTCTCATAGCACAACAGAAGGAGTTCTCAGCAACTGGCAATGTCCTAAAGCCTCTGGCTTAATGTGAAACAAGATCTCTTTTGCTCCAATTCCATTGGTTCCCACAAACCAGATGGCCAAGACTGACTAAATGATCTGAAAGCATACTTTAACTACTCAGAGGCATGGTAAACTACATGGCAAGTGGAAGGGAGCGTAGATAAGTAATTCTTTTTTTGAGAAGGGAGAGTATGATTAGGAATAATCAAACAATCCACTATAGAGAATATTCTAACTTATCCACATGTTTATGTTTAAATATATTTTTGTGACCTTAATAAAAGTATAAGACCATTGAGCAAGGTCATAACATTCTTAAAATCACCTTTCGTGTTATTTAAGTATGAGGAGACAGGTGGTAGATCTATCATTAATGAAGCACTTAGAGGAAGTATTCAAGGATGACTACTTCAAGCAATAATTTGAAGACATACTGCAAAATGTCATAAAATATGTATCTTCTAATAAAAAAGAAAACAAAATTAAAAATCTTCTCAGATAATAGATTTTAAAACTCACATTGTGATTCATATTTAGTATTTGTTTTATCTATATCAAGCAATTTAATTTTTAATGTTTCATGATCAGAATATTAGGGCTTATCCCCAGCTATTCACGCCCATACATGTCACAAATATATACAGCACTATCCTATGTAAATAAACTTTAAAACTTGGCCAACCACTTCCCATAAAATAGTAGGATTAATTAATGAATATAGTGAGGGTAATTATTTGGCATTTAAAATATGAATCATTTTATTTGAAAATTGATAGTTTAACTTTATTAGAGATAGATAACCAAAATCTATGTGCTGACTAAGATAGTAACTTCATTTTGTACTTTTTAATGAAGAAGGAATTTCTAAAGCCATAACAATTATCCCTTTGCCACTGAAAACTCTGTCTAATGATCTGGCCTCCTGGAAATTTCACCAGTTTGTCTGGAAATTTGAATACCTCCTGCCTGGTCAAAGTGAACAGGAATTGTAACATTTCTTAAAAAGTACCTTATTAATCCTAATAAATACTAATTTTCATAAGTATTATTTCATAGAACTTTATTTTCATTGGATTTACCTTTTTGAAAGTCACCCATTTGTAATGGTAATGTTCTATTGCTATGTAACAAATTATTAAAAAATTAGCTATTTCAAGCTCTATAAATTTATTGTCTCATATTTTCCTTGAGTCAGGAATCTAAGTACAAATTTAGTTGGCTCTTGTGCTAAGAGTGTCACCCTGGTAAAATCAAGATGGCAGCCAGGAGCTGCAATCCTGGCTATTGGCAGAATTCAGTCCCTTGAGGCTGTAGGGACAGAAGTCTCCATTTTCTAGCTCATTGGAGGTCAGAAACACTCTCAACTCCTAGAAGATATCGGGAGAACCTTGCCAATCTCCCACCACCCCCATAAAGCAGTTCACAACATGGTAATATGTTTCTTCAAGGACAGCAGGATCTACTGTTTGATGGTTTTGGGTTTCTTTGTTTTTGTTTTTGTTTTTTGTTTTTTGTTTTTTTTTTTTGCAAAAGCAAAGAGCTTTATTACGGGTTCGAACTCCGACTCACAGACTTTTCCAACGCAGTGGATCCATACTGTGACTGATGTTTTGTCTTAAGGGTTTGACTGATTGTATCAGAACCAATCAGGAAAATCCCTTGTCATTAATTCAAAGTCAACTTACAAGGAGCTTATGTCCTACCCACATTCCAGGGGAAAGGATGAAATCCTCAGGGCCACTTACAATTTTTTTCCTCCTACACATGGTTACACTTTTTTTTTTTTTTTTTTTGGACAACTAACCCTGCTGACTCACTCAACAATCTAAAATTGTGGAAATAAAATTTAAATCCCCACAATTCATTATAAGTACAATTTGACAATTGATTCATCTGGAAGGTTCTTGAAAAAAATATTTTCACAATACATATCATGCTGTAAAACTTTTGTAAATAAAAACTCACTTCCCATAAACACATATTTAAGCCTAAAATAAATTTAGGATGAACAGTGAGTAAATCAGAAAGGGTTAAAGAGGAAGTGAGATGGGTTCTTTAATCATTCCACGCCCACAGGTTTTTCCAATCCAATCCTTACCTTTCCCTTACTCCCTTTCCTCTAGGGATGATCCTGGGCAAACATCAACACAGAGAATCTCTACTAGCAATTTCAGTAATTAGTAAAAACCATCATCCTAAGATACTCTGGGTTCCTGAAAATTGTTAGCTAGATTTTTAGTGAACAAGCACACAAATCAGTGAGAGAAAAAGAATGAAAGGAAGAATACTGGCCGGCAACACTAATCTTATCCTAACACAAGGTAAGTCCTGAAATTTGTATTTTAAACTGAAAGCTCAGCAAATTTCAAAAGTTACATTTATTTTCCTTTATTTTAATTCTTTTAGGGCAGCTCTTATGTATTCAAAAAATATGCATATATCTGTTGTTAGATATGAATAACAAACAAAATCTGAGGGTGGAAGTTGATAAATGTTAAATAATGAAGGAAATCATTACCTTTCAATATAAGTAGAAAAATCAAAGGCTAATAAGGGTTTGGAAACCTGGACAGCATTGGTGTTGCCACTTATTACTAAAAATTATCTTATTTCATCATGGTATACATTATAGTATAAATATTTAATTGTTTATCAAAACTATTCAAGAGAGAGATGATTTTAGGTACATTCTGCAGGAAGATATAAAGAAGTGCTCAACTACCCAATTCAGTTACAGCTTGAAATCTGTACAATTTTGAGATTCATAGCCAGTTTGAATGGATTGGCACTAACTTATTTTTCTTGTTTATAAACTTCCTGTGTGCTAAATATTTTATCCTATTATGAAATATATGATTCAGATTGGAAAATATGGAGATAATAACTATAAACAGTTAGTTTTATCATGCTGAATAAGATCAACCTCTACATATGAACATGAATAGAGATATGAATCAAAATATAACTTAAAAATATAGGACCATTCTACCCATCAGACTGGCAAAAATATGAAAAATGGTTGACGAAATACACTGAAATTTTACTGTAACACTTTAATCCTAAGAAAAAGTTAACAAAAAGCAGATTATCGTTCATTTTATCAGAGAAGTTTAAAAGGTAAATAAAATGGATCTCAACTCTAAGGTGATCTTTTGCTCCAATCCCTTGAGGATGGGATTCCAAAAAGATTTCACAGTATCCCTTTAACCATCAACAAAGTGAACAGATATTTAGAGATTCAGAAATTTATTCATAATTCTGAAAATATCTTTGTCAGCTCTTCCTATAAACCATATAAACATCACTCTACCATTTAAAGTAAGAGAAAAAATTAAGTGCAAAAAATAAAATCAACTATTTTTTATTCTACAAATTTACTTTATCTTAATTGATTTTTTGGGATGTTCAGTTTGAGAAACTGTAACACGTGTATAAATTCGTGCAACCACCATAACGGTCAGGCTTCAGAATGGTTCCATCACCACTTACTGGGCTACTCTTTGTAATCACAGCATACCTCGCCCCCTGGAAAATGCTGATTTGTACTCCTCAGTAGAGCTTTGTCTTTTCCATAATGTCACATAAATAAAATACATAGTAGGTGACCTTTAAACAAAATGTGGAATGTTGGATAGGTACAAACAAGAGTTACCAAAAATCCCCACAAAATTTTAACATAATCATGTAGAGTCTATTAAAATAACTCTGTGGAAATAGAGCTTAGACTTGCTCTAGTAGGCTTAGAACCAAAGACAAAACTAATTCTATAATAGATGAGGTCAGAATGGAAGGATGGAAATGATGCCTTGTGTTACCAGACTTAAGACAAGAAAATGTAAAGCTGTCCTCAAATTCACCTCCAAAGAATATTTATCTTTTAGATATGTTCTACAACTTTGGAATTTATTTTAAGCTGGCTGTACGCATTTCCTTCTTTGGAACATGGGGCACAGTATATCCACCTGTTAGGGTCAATTAATTTGTGAAAGAGCTCTGACAGCTTTGAGCAAAAGCTCCTTTCCATTTATTAAGGAATCAGAGAGCTGCCATATGTTAATTGCTAATCCATTTCTCACTTAGAATAGTGAGACAACAAAAAGGCCGTTTTTACACAGCATATTAAATTGTTTTTTAAAATAGTAATGGATATTGCTATAACCATGTGGGATAAACTTTCCCCTGAGAATCTCTCCCTTATTTGTGAACTTGTTTCCTCTATTCCAGTTTTTGAAAACAAAAATATGGACAGAGTTAAAAAATTCTTTTAGGGGCTCCTGGCTAGCTCAGTCCAAGCATGCAACTCTTGATTTTCAGGTCATGAGTTCAGGCCCCATGTTGGACCTAGAGCTGACCTTAAAAAAATGGGTGGGAGTGGTCTTTCAAATGGTTGTGATTCATTTTTATAAAGTGAGTTGAAATCATGAGTATAATAATTTATAATAAAGAACAACTCCAGAGGCTCCTGGGTGGCTTAGTTGGTTAAGCATCTGACTTCCGCTCAGGTCATGATCTCACGATTCATGAGTTCAAGCCTCACTGTGGACTCTGTGCTGACAGCTCAGAGCCTGAAGTCTGCTTCAGATTCTGTGACTCCTTGTCTCTCTGCCCATCCCCTCCTCATGCTTGTCTCTGTTTCTCAAAAATAAATAAATGTTGGGGAAAAAAAACAACTCCATAAATATTGCTTTATGATGAAAAACACATAGCTTTATATCAATTAAGATATTGTCTTGTTAGCTAGACCTTTCAAATAGCAAATTGATGGAGCAGACAACATTAAATAAAAGTATTGAAAGTAGCCAGAGCTGTCACAGCTAGAAAGTGATAAAGAAGGTTTCACATTCCCACTTGAATTTATGGTATTTTATTGGTTGTTAAATAGTTTCAATGACCACTTCAAACTCTAAGTAAAGGAGAACATTTCCAAAGTGTTTAATGTAGATAAGGATTCATATCCATTATAGATGTATGTTTAAAATAATTCAAGGATTAGAAAAAAAGTAATAAATATTTGTTTCAATTTATACTTTCTACTATCTGTCCATTTCTTTCCCTTAATATAATATAGAACTTCAAAATCCACCAGTCATTATATGTATAAGTTGGTGAGAATATTCCGATTCACATTCTAAACGTAACTACCCTGGAAGGTTGCAAAGTCATAACAATGAAAACTGTTCTCATAAATAATAAAATAACAAAAGTTTGTCTTGAAATACTGTGTTTTTTTCCAGTGCAGATTAGAGAGCTGTCACGCAGAATTACACAAGGATAAAATCTGGTGCACAATCTGCAAGGCCTTAGGAAATAGCTATTTTCCAAATAAACCTCAAAATAATATTTTTATTTTGTTCTTGTGTATTTCACACTCATGCTGCAGCTGGTTCATTTCTCCACTGAGGACAGTTAGACAATCCCTGTATTTTCTTATATTGTATATTCTATTCCTTAAGCTACTTAAGAAGTCATTGGCCTTGATTAACAACAATAAACATTTATTGAGCCTCAACTATGTGTTAGGTACTTCATTAGTTACACAGCTTAGAACAGAGAGTCACTCCAAAGCAAACATACCCAGTTAGATTTCCTACTTCCAAGGAGTATTTCCTACTTTCGGAAGACTATATCTAACCAACCACTTGGAGCATTCATTCACAAGAAACAATTTGTACCTGTGCAGTTGATGAATTTTGTACTTCTGAAAATATGATATAGAAGAGTCAGCATTGCCTCTGGGGAGCAGCTAAGGATTAGGCATCTGAGTAAGCAAATAAGGAAAGTCAAGAGTAAGGGCTCCGGCTAGAATTTTATGGGCCAGAAAGGGAACACTGGTGTGGAATGAGAATATAACAAAGGAGGACTTGATGTGATCTGGTGGAGGGGAAAGAGGGACCAATCCTATGCAAAAGCATGAAGTAGTGTAGATTTACTATGTGCTGCTCATTTTGTATTTTCTTTGGCTCTATGGACACAAGAGTTCCTTTTTACTTACCTCATATAACTAATATTTCTCTATCCACTCACCAACAAAATTTGTTCTTGAAAAAATAGAATTTCCTTTGATTTAAGGTTTAAAATGCAAAGCTTCAATTTCTACCCCATTTGTCAAATGCTGGAAAAGAGTCAGCTAAAGATAAGACTCAATGCATTATGTATACAACACCCACCAATGCTGCCACCTTAAGGTCAGCCTTTGCCCTTTCCTTAAAGGAAAAAAAATAGTATTTAACCTAGCTCTGGACATCCCATTCTCCTTTTGAGGATTTAGAATACAGGGAAGAGAAACCAAGCAAGAGCCACCTACTTCAGGGGAAAGGAGGAGAGAGTAAAATTTTAAATGTATCATTTTCCTTCTCTGGTTATTTCAGTTTTATCCTTGATTTATTTTTGGGTTTGGATCCTATTAATCTGTCTTTGCATCTAGTCACTGTAAGCTCATAAAAGCAAATCACAGATGACAGTTAAGCAATGATTCAGAACCCACATCCTTCTCCAAGCCCACCTAGCCTGCCTAATTGTACTGCATACTTCTGGTTTCAAATTCATGATTCCTTATGGTAACTTCAATACTCTTCTTCAAACTTCACCCTCCCTCTGCTTGTACTGGTTTGCTAATAGACTTCAGCATTTTAGATGCTGGGGACTCTCTACTATTTTTGGCATTATCTGTGGGCAGCAAATGGTTAACTCTGCAAGTCTGAGTTACTCAAAAGCTGCACATTATCCCCTCCCCCTCAAAAAAGCTTTGTCTTTAGATCTGGTCATGAGCAGCTCTTATTAGATAATCTCTGAGCACGCGCGCACACACACACACACACACACACACACACACACACACACTCACACACACCAGTAAAAATGTGCTTTTTATTAAAAGAAGCAGCAATATGATGAGTAGACCAAAACTAAATGTCCTTAACAGAGTGGCACTTAAGGTTTTTTTTAAAAAAAATCTATGCCTCAATTCTGCTTTGTGTCCCTCCCCCTCCTCGTTCCCCGCCCAACAGTGGATCCGTCTTTAGTTATAAAAGGTCGCTATTGTTGTATGATCGTATGTGGCCATGCCTCTATGACTCTGGGCATTCTATTGCTTGTGTGTGGAAGATCTATCTTCCTCCTCTCTAACTTTTGAAGTCTTACCCTTCCAGACTCACTTCAAATATAACTTTTTTGATGACACGTGTCATAATTCACCAGTCAGAATCAATTGTTCACTTTGGGCTGCTTTAGGTATTTGGCTCACACTTTTATTATGACTTCAGTCTTAGGGTTGTTGTTTGTATTTCTGTCCATCAGCTGATCAAACGACAGGAAACACAAGTGTCTAAACCATTTTTACATACTCTAATTTGCTCAGATTGATGAATAGTTCAATAACAATGTCTTTCACTGATACAATGTATAAGTCACAGTACCAAACACTGTATACACTCTAATATAAATAGACATAGTAGCAAGATTTAGGGTTGCCTGAGTGGTTCAGTCACCAAGTGCTGACTCTTGGATCCAGCTCAGGTCATGATCTCATGGTTGATAAGTTCAAACCCCACTGTCAGTACAGAGACTGCTTAGGTTTCTCTCCCTCCTTCTCTCTCTGCCCCTCCTGAGCTTGCTCTCTCTCTCTCTCAAAATAAATATATAAAACAAAACAAAAAAACATAGTAGCATGATTTAGACATAGATATTTGAGTTTATATATCAGACCAAATAGTAGTTATGTCACCATGGTGAGAACTCAGACCTCTTTTCTTCATATATGATTTGATTATAATATTTAACTCATAGAGCTTTTATGAGCATAAAATTAGTGTATGTAAAGTGTTATACAAATTGTAAATGCTCAATAATTGTTAATTGGTATTTTAGTCCTAGCTCTGTCACCAAATAATGTGGAACATCAGGCAAGTCATTTACTCTTAAACAAAGATAATAAATAGCATCTTCACAAACTTGTTACTAAGGTTGCCACAAGTGCAACATTTTAGTAATTTATGTGTCAACTTAAAAAGATCTTTTAATATAAGTAATCAGTCTTCAAGGAAATGGAGTAAATAGAGTTAAGAATATGCTGAAAGTAAGTATAATTGTAAATGAGAGATTTGAGAAGATAAAAAATGAAAGAGAGAGAGAAGAAAATAAATGAAAACATAGCCTATTTCTGAGCTGGGAACTCTATAAACATGGAACAGAATGTGTGACATGTACAGACCAAAAGTAAAAAGATTTAATAAAACACAGAAACCTGGAAAATACTATGAACTTATGATACAATAATTATTGTAGAAAGTGTAACATGATTACTCAATAAATATTATGAATATAGATGTGTTCAGAACAATCTTACCATGTGTGTATTTTTATCTCCAATTCTTTAATTGGAAAAACAGAAGTTCCAAAAATTTAAGTTTTTTATCCAAGATCCGTGACGTAGCTTGAATAATGCAAGAGCTAGAATTCAAACTTAAGTCTTCGCCTATAAAGCCTGCGTTAGTTCTAGGATATTAAACTGCCCCTCAGTTCCATGAAATCATATAAGTGTGTCTGAAAGCAATGGCAGAAACTGAAGCTGAAACAGTCAATACATAAAGTGCCAAACATTTTAGAAAGATTGTTTTTTTTCCATTAAAAAGAAATGAAATGTATCATTCAGGTGGCCAGACAAATAAGTGGTAATGGTATCATCAATATCCTAAAAGAAGAAGTTGAATAATTAATTAATACTAGCAAAATATTAATTATGCAAGAGTGAAAATAGACAGAATCTTCTATAGGTTTGTATAAGGTTGACTTTGTGTATTATATTTTATATTGTACTATGATATATATATATATCAAATTGGATACTGAATTCCAAAATTGGTTCTGCCATGGGAAATGTTAACCTTTCATATTGGCTTTAGAACTTAACATTACACTTCTCACAAATTTAATCTATCCTCCTATGACACTCTGTGTCTTATATTCCCTATATTAGTGAAGATAGGCTTACTGCTGTAGCCCACAAATGTTGAAATTTCACCAGCTTACAACAGTAAACATTTGTTGCTCATTGAAAAATGCCTAAAATGGGTTTTTCTAATCAGTGACTGGCTCGCCTTTAAGCTGTGATTGGGCATCTAGGCCTCTTCCAAATTGTGAATGTCATCTCTGGTCCTCATTATATGGCTTCTGAGATCCACAGACTATCTACATCAGGAAAAAGAACAGGACAAAAATCATACATGGGAGGTTTTGTAGGCCTGACCTAAACATCTGTAGACATCTGTGTGTGTGTGTATGTATAATATGTGTATATATGTATAAATATATGTCTATACATATATACATGCATATCTATACACATATGTGTATATACATATATGTAATGTACATTACAATGTATAAATAGTATATTTTCCTTTGGCTAGCATTTAGTCACATGGTTATATCTATTTACAAGGGAGGATGGGAAAGGTAGTCTAGTTTCATGCACAGGAAGATTTGGTGGCAAACTAGCTCGTGTGTCTATTTGAAGAGGATGCCCCATTCCAGAGTCCCACACATCTGAATGCTTTGAGATCCATTCCAACTGCAACCATAAGACGCTTGAGTTCCTCCAACATAGATGTGATTTCCGCTATATGTGAGTCATTGAACAAGTTTGTAAGGCTTTTTTTTTTGTTTTCTTTTTATATTGCTTTTAAAAATTTTATCCTAAAGACAAATTAGTTTAACAATGTGATGCAGAAACCAATATCACAAGTTCAAATGCCAACATGCTTACTTATTAACTTCCTGACCTTGAAAATTGGCTTTAACTCCCTGTGACTTCGTTTACTTATCAATAAAAGAAGACTCATCTTGAAGCACACGTAAAGACTTGATTGATATAATGCATATAAAGCTGTTAAATGAGTACCTGACACAGGATGAGTCTTCAGTAAATGTTATCAATTATTTTAAATGTGCATTTATTATCTATTTACAAATCTCATTACTTTTACTAAACCATAAATCTCCTGAAGGCCACCATGATGCCTTATTCATTTAGGACTCTATGTATTCTCTCTATAATATTAGGAATATTGGGCAGTCAAATATTTATTTGATCAATCAAATAATATCTTTCTTAGTTTTTAATACAGATTTCACAGACACTGTGATTTTCATTTGATGAAAATGATAATATGTAAGAATAAAATATGTAATGATGTTTTATATTCAGTTGCAAAATATTGAAATATGTTTATAGTTTCCTCATGAGTTCAATCAGTTTAGTACAAAAACATCCACCTAAATGTATACGGTGGCATTTATGATTGAGTTTTAGTTTTACCCTGTGTGCCCTTTATATTAATGTAAACTCTTGAACAGTGACCAAAAATCATTACAGCTTGATGTCTTTTCAGTAGCCAGAATGAAATGAATTGGTCTCAGTCCAATTCCTAGTGGACAAGTGTCTAAATCAAAAAACGCCACCACAATTAGCATTACTTTAGTTAATAGTTTTAACCACTGAGGTCAAGGATAAGATGAATAATAAAATTTGTACTAATCTTGCAATGCAAGTTGTAGCTGTTTCCAAAATAAAGGTTAGGTGAGCTCAAACAGTTACCTGTTAACTAGTGAATTCACAGAATAAAAGGGAGAAAGGAACTCCAATGAGGCTGACTAGGAAATAATGTAATTTTATGAAACTAAATTTTCTTTAATAGTCACTTATTTTCACAAGCAACTTCAATTTATTTTCATGAAAAATTAAATTTCTACCAAAACTAACAAGATTATTCAACCTACTATTAATTTTGAATGTAAAATTGAGAATTTAAATTTATGCACATTTATTTCACTCCCAAGTTCTAATATAGACAACTCACTGAGAAATTTCTAAAAACAAGGAGAAACACAAATATTCCTTAAGGTCCACAAAGAAAAGTAGAGGAAACAAAATTCTTATCTCCAAGGAACTTCAGGAAAGACTTCAAAGTAAAAAAGCCTAAATAAACATGTTTCCAGTAGCCAAAAGTAAAAGCTGAATATTCATCCCCTCACAGAATGATGGAATTTTCTATACTTTAAGGGAATCCAGACATTTTATTTTCACATATGAGATGATTAAATTATTATAAATTGAGTTGATTTACTCAGAGTTATACAGTGACCTTCACTCTTCACATTGCTCTTAGTGTCTACCTTAGATGATTATGTGTTAATAAAAATCCGTGTTTATACATGTATGCCTGTATGTGTTCAACATCGTTCAAAATACTGAGAAAAACATCAGTGAACAAAAGCGAAACTCCCTGCTTTCATGGAATTTACATTCTAGTGATGGGAAAAAGAAAACACATAAGAAATATATTGAGTAACTTGATAGTACAAGGTCAGGGAGATCAGTTTGTGAGGTGATGAATTGGTTTAGCAGAGCTGCCATAACAAAGCACCACAGACTGGGTGGCCCAAACAGTGGATTTCTCACTGTTCTGGAGGCTGGAAGTCTGAGATGATGGGTTGGTTTCTTATGCGAGCCATGAGGAAAGGTTCTTTTCCAGGAGTCTCTGGTTGGTCCTCTACTTCTTGTATCATCACAAATATTCCCTCTATGCGCATACCCGTATCCAAATTTCCTCCTCTTATAAGAATACCAGTGATACTGGATTAGGGCTCACACATAATGACCTCATGTAAACTTAGTTACCTCTTTAAAGATTCTATCTCCAAAGACAGTCACACTCAGAGGTAGTAGGGATTATTAATTCAACATAAAAATTTTAGGAGCTCACAGTTCAGCTCAAAACAGGAAAGGGAGTAAAATTGGCATTTTAAATGGAGTCATCAATTGGGGTTTCATGAAGGAAATAAAATAAAAGTTACAACGCTGTTTGCAATAAAAGTTTGTAATAAAACCCAATATTTGGCCTTAGTTTGGCTTCAAGAAGGCCTGAAAATCAGAACCCAGGGTGCTTCCAAGAACTCAGGCAGGGCTCTCTTTATCACTCATCTGTGCTTCTTTCTGGACATCTGCTTCATTCTTTTCCTATCGACCTCCTCTCTCAGATTGTCAGTCCACATAGTTGTCAAAGGCTCTCCATGGTTTGCAGTTAAAACATAGCCTATTTTTAGTTTGTTGTAGAGATGTACTAGCTATTTCTAAGTGCTAATTCCAAATTCCCAGGAAAGAAAGTCCATTTGGCCCTGTCGATTGTGGAAATAGACCTAAGCCTATAGAACAAGGATAACTGCCCAGGATCCTTTTCTGTGGAAGAAAGATGAGGGTACAGCTTGTAACAGTAATGTAAGTAAATGACTCCAAAAGAGTTTGTGACAGACAGGAAAGTTTTTCTCCTCAGCTATTAGATACCACATTTTTAAAAATTTTGTTTGTTTTGAAAGAGAGAGTGAGCATGTGAGCAAGAAAAGGGCAGAAAGAGAATATTCCAAGTTGGCTCTGTACTGTTGGCATAGAGCCCTACTCGGGGCTCGAACCCACAAACTGTGAAATCATGACTGAGCTGCCCAAGTCCCCCTAGATACTGATTTTTTAAACAAAACTTTATTGTTTCAGTTCTCTCTCTTTTTTTCTACTCTTAGACTTTCTTCATCCGAGTTTGCCAATTCTGTGTCAAACTGGCACATTGAGCATCTCATCTCTGTTGCAAAAGGAAAGAAAGAGCCCAGGAAAGGGAGTCATAAAAATAAGGAGAAATCTTAAGTTTCATATTTCACAGTCCCATAATTTTGACCAAAGTCCTTTACAACTCTCACCTAAAAAATGGTATATATTAAAGCTCCTATCTCAATGTAATGTGACTTCTTGTTTATTTATATTCCCAACTACTCATTCAAAATTCATTGAAATATATTTATTAATTTTTCATTGTCCAGCCAAGCACTCTGATAAAACAGGGTATCCAATGGAGGGAGAAGGAAAGGGGACCTGATACATTATCTGCACTTAGAATTTGCTATAGACTTAATGATTGTGTCCCCACTCCTCAAAAAATTCATATGTTGCATCATAACCCTGAAGTGACGTTGTTAGAAGGGAAGACTTTGGGAGGGGATTAGATCATGAAGGTAGAACTCTTATGAACGGAATTAGTGTTCTGATAAGAGAAGTTGAGAAACTTTCCTCACCCTTCCATCAGGTGAGGTTACAGTGAAAAGAACACCATCAATGAGGAAGCAGAGTCTCACCAAACACCAAATTTGCAGGAGCCATGATCTTAGATTTCTCATCCTCCAGAACTGTAAGAAACTCAGTTAGGGTACTTTTTATATTAGCCCAAATGGACTACATCAGAAATTATTACCATTTGCAGTTCAAATTTCTAATCTGTTTTATGATAGTTTTTACTTATCTCAGGAAGATTTGAAGCAAGGTCCTCACATGAAAGTGAAACAGAGAAAGTGAAGATAGTCTATACATTTCTAAAGAACAGGACCTGATTTTTTCTACCTTAAATACTCAGGATTTCCCATATTTTTAAAAGACTAGATAATGATCTTCGTACAGCATATACCCTGTTCTCATATCTTTCATTTATAAGCAACTCTTTTTTTATATAGTTTATTACCAAATTGGTTTCCATATAACACCCAGTGCTCTTCCCCACAAGTACCCCTCTCTATGACCATCATCCCCCTTTCCTTCCCCCCTCCCTCTTCAGCCCTCAGTTTGTGCTCATCATTCAAAAGTCTCTCAGGATTTGCCTCACTCCCTCTCCCCCAACTCTTTTCCCCTCCTTTCCCATTCCCGTGGTCTCCTATTAGGTTTCTCCTGTTAGACCTATGAGTGCAAACATATAGTATCTGTCCTTCTCTGCCTGACTTATTTCGCCTAGCATGGCACCCTCGAGGTCCATTCATTTTGCTACAAATGGCCAGATTTCATTTTTTCTCATGGCCATGTATTATTCCGTTATATATATATATCACATATATATATATCACATATATATATATGTACATATATATATGTGTGTGTGTGTGTATTATTCCATATATATATACACCACATCTTCTTGATCCATTCACCAGGTGATGGACATTTAGGTTCTTTCCATGATTAGCTATTGTTGAATGTGCCGCTATAAACATTGGGGTACGTGTGCCCCTATGCATCAGCACTTCTGTATCCCTTGGGTATGTCCGCAGCAGTGCTATTGCTGGGCCATAGGGGAGTTCTATTCATAGTTTTTTTGAGGAATCTCCATACTGTTTTCCAGAACGGCTGCACCAGTTTACATTCCCACCAACAGTGTGGGAGGGTGCCCATTTCTCCACACCCTTAGCAGCATGTATAGCCTCTTGCTTTGTTAATTTTAGCCACTCTGACCAGCATGAGGTGATATCTCAGTGTGGTTTTCATTTGTATTTCCCTGATGCTGAGTGACGCTGAGTATCACTTCATGTGCCTCTTGGCCATCTGGATGTTCCCTTTGGAGAAGTGTCTGTTCAAGTCTTCTGCTCATTTCTTCATTGGATTATTCCCAAATAAACAAAGGTTGAGAGAATTCATCACCACCAAACCAGCACAACAAGAAATCCTAAGAGCGACTCTGTGAGAGAAATATAGCAAGGAATATAAGACACCAGAGACATCAATACAAACATGAACTCTGCAGAGAACACAATGAATCTAAACACACATTTTTCAATAATAACACTGAATGTAAATGGACTGAATCTTCCAACCAAATGACACAGAGTAGCAGAATGGATAAAAAAAAAAATCCATCTATTTGCTGTCTAAAGAGACTCATCTTAGACCTGAAGACACCTTCAGATTGAAAGTAAGGGGATGGAGAAATATCTACCACGCGACTGGACACCAAAAGAGAGCTGGAGTAGCCATACTTATATCGGACAAACTGGACTTTTAAGTAAAGGCAGTAACAAAAGATGAAGAAGGACAGTATATAATAATTACAGGGTCTCTACATCAGGAAGAGCTAACAATGATAAACATCTATGCGCCGAATTCGAGAGCACCCAAATACATAAAAACAACTAATTGCAAACATAAACAATCTCATCAATAAGAATGTGCTAATTGCAGGGGACTTTAATACTTCACTTACAACAATGGATAGGTCAACCAGACAGAAAATCATTAAAGAAACAATGGACCTGAATGACACACTGTAACAGATTAAATTAATATTTAGAACTCCACATCCTGAAGCTAGGAAATTCACTTTCTTCTCAAGTGTGCATGGCACATTCTCCAAGATTGAGCACATACTGGGTCATAAAACAGCCCTCCATAAATACAAACAAATTGAGATCATACCATGCACACTTTCAGATCACAATGCTTTGAAACTTGAAATCAACCACAGGAAGAAGTCTGGAAAACCTCCAAAAATGTGGAGGTTAAAAACCACCCTACTGAAGAAAGATTGGGCAAATCAGGCAATTAGAGAGGAAATTAAAAAATATATGGAAACAAATGAAAATGAAAATACAACACTCCAAACCCTCTGGGATGCAGCAAAGTTAGTCCTAAGAGGAAAGTTTATTGCAATCCAGGCGTATTTCAACTAGAAAAAGTGCAAACTCAAAATCTATCAGAGCACCTAAGGAAACTAGAAAGGGAGCAGCAAGAGCACATCAAACCCAGCAGAAGAAGAGAAATAATAAAGATAAGGGAAGAAATAAACAATATATTATCCAAAAAAGCAGTTGAAAAAAATCACTGAAACCAAGAGTTGGTTTATTGAAAAAATAAACAAAATTGATAAACCTCTAGCAAAGCTCCTCAGAAAGAAAAGAGAGAGCACCCAGATAGACAAAATCATGAATGAAAATTGATCTATTATAACCGATCCCTTAAAAATACAAGCAATCATCAGAGATTACTATGAAAGATTAAATGCCAACAAACTGGACAATCTAGAAGAAATGGACAAATTCCTAAACACACATGCATTACCAAAATTCAAACGAGAAGAGATAGAAAATCTGAACAGACCCACAACCAGTGAAGAAATCGAATCAGTTATCAAAACTCTCCCAACAAATAAAAGCCCAGGGCTGGATGCATTCCCAGGGGAATTCTGCCAGACATTTAAAGCAGAGTTAACACTGATCCTTCTCAAGTTATTCCAAAAGCTAGAAATGAAAGGAAGACTTCCAGACTCATTCTATGAAGCACATATCACCTTGATTCCTAAATCAGACAGAGACCCCCCCCCCAAAAAAGAGAACTGTAGACCAATATCCTTAATGAATACAGATACAAAAATACTCAACAAGGTACTAGCAAATCAAATTCAGCAGCACATAAAAAGAATTATCCATCATGATCAAGTGGGATTCATTCCTGGGTTACAGGGCTGGTTCAATATTTGAAAATCCATCAATGTGATCCATCACATTAACCAAAGAAAAGATAAAAACCATATGATCCTGTCAATTGATGCAGAAAAAGCATTTGACAAACGACAACATCCCTTCTTAATAAAAACCCTCGAAAAAGTCAGAATAGAAGAATCTTACTTAAACATTATTAAAGCAATCTATTGAAAGCCCACAACTAATATCCTCAATGGGAAAAAAACCTGAGAGCTTTCCCCCTGAGATCAGGAACACAAAAGGGATGTCCACTCTTACCACCTTTGCTTAACATAGTGCTGGAAGTCCTAGATTCAGCAGACAACAAAAAGAAATAAAAGGCATCAGAACTGGCAAAGATGAAGTCAAACTTTCACTTTTTGCAAATGACATGGTACTCTACATGGAAAACCTGATAGACTCCACCAGAAGACTTCTAGAACTGATCCGTGAATTCAGCAAAGTTGCAGGGTACAAAATCAATGTACAGAAATTGGTTGCATTTTTATACACCAAAAATGAAAAACCAGAAAGAGAAATCAGGAAACTGATCCCATTCACAATTGCACAAAAAACCATAAAATACCTAGGAATAAACCTAACCAAAGATGTAAAAGACCTGTATGATGAAAACTATAGAACGCTTATGAGAGAAATTGAAGAAAACACAAAGAAATGGAAAAACATTCCATGCTTATGGATGGGAGGAATAAACATTCTTAAAATGTCATTATTACCCAAAGCAATCTACACATTCAGTGCAATCTCCATCAAAATTGCACTAGCATTCTTCTCAAAGCTAGAGCAAATTATCTTAAAATTCATATGGAACCACAAAAAACCCAAATAGCCAAAGTAATATTGAAGAAGAAAACCAAAACAGGAGGCATCAAAATCCCAGACTTTAGCCTTTACTACAAAGCTGTCATTATTAAGACAGTATAATATTGGCACAAAAACAGACACATAGACCAATGGAATAGAATAGAGAGCCCAGAACTGGGCCCACAAGTGTATGGCCAATTAATCTTTGACAAAGCAGGAAAGAGTATCCAATGGAAAACCGACAGCCTCTTTAGCAGATGGTGCTGGGAGAGCTGGACAACAACATGCAGAAGAATGAAACTAGATGACTTTCTTACACTATTCACAAAAATATACTCAAAATGGATAAAAGACCTGAATGTGAGACAGGAAACCATCAAAATCCTAGAGGAGAAAGCAGGTAATAGCCTCCTTGACCTTAATCACAACAATTTCCTACTTGACAAACCCCCAAAGACAAAGGAATCAAGAACAAAAATGAAATATTGGGACCTCATCAAGATAAAAAAAGCTTCTGCACTGCAAAGGAAACAATCAAAAAAACTAATAGGCAACCGACAGAATTGGAAAAGATAGTGGCAAATCGCATATCAGATAAAGGGCTAGTATCCAAAATCTACAAGGAACTCACCAAACTCCATACCCGAAAAATGTGTATGCAACTCTTAAGGAAAGAAATTTCAGACTCAGTGGATAATAGAGTGATTCTGTGACAGACCAATGGGGGATAAATAAACCAATGTAAAGGTAGGGCTGTAACATAACTGAAAGAAAAGCATTTTAGTTGCTACATACTATTCATATCATAGAATCTTTTAAATCTCAAAAGATGTTCAATCTTTGTTTACCTCTACATGAATTCCCAAAAATGTCACATATGGTGATAATTTCATTTTATTTTACCTTTAATTTCATCCTCCAACCTCAACATTTATATCTCTGGAATGTTAGCAATCCATTAATAGCTATACAATTTGGGGTTATTAATTAGAATAAAGTTGGCAGTTTGACTTCAGAGTTCAGCCTATTTTCTTGTGATTCTTTGATGCGGCTGACTGCCTGCAAACATTTAAATGATTCCTCTGCCACCTGTCTATGTATTTAAGCAAATAGACTATTACAAGAACAAAGACCTACTTGGTTTTTCTAATTGGATAAAGTATAAAAGAAGTCTTTTCCAGCTTTATTTCTAAACTCATTTAGCACCAAGTTCATATCCACTTCCACTTTTTTGGAACAGGTTCATTATGAAAACGGTCTAATAATGAGTAGTTGGACTTAGAGTTTTATACATCCCTAAATGAACCCAGGCTTGTTTCTCATCCTTTCTTTGTTTCATAAATATGTTCCCTCTCAGTCCACCCTTTCTGGGGTATCTTCCTAAACATAATTTCTTTTGTACTATGTTTGCTTTGATTGTAATGAGGTATTTACATGTAGTAATTTCTATTATAAGTCTATGATAGAAATTCATCACCTGATTTGAGTGCCTACTTTTCTTAAACAACTCATTGACAATCTATAATATAGGTGCTTGTTCAAAATCTTATTACTTATATGAAAGAAATATAAGTAAGGAAGCCTTTAAGAATATAAAATATAAATGTTTTGTAACTCTGAGGATGAGGAATGCCCAAGCCAAAGAGGCACGTACTTGGTGTTTTAGGGAATATGACTCCAGGAAGCAGATCTGAGGAGCAAGGACAGAGAAACATGGAAGGAGGGGAAATAATGTAAGATTGCAGAATTTTAAAAACTAAAGATTGAGACAACATATCTTTCACTCCTATGTAAGACTTTTTTTTTTATAATCCTTCAGTTGTCTTGTATGGGCTCCCAAGTGCTGATGCTTGATTTTCAGGAATTTTACAAGTTTTCAAATCATTAGTAGTTTAAAATTAGCCATGATGGTGACAATTTATACCACTCCCCTTCAGGGCATTTATTTTTATTTCCAGAACACCACTCATGCATACTCTCATCTATTCTATCAGAGTCTACAGACTAAAGAGACATTTTTGCCAATAAAGCTTTACTGAAACACAGCTACACCCATTCCATGACTGGTTTCACATAACACAGTTAGATGTAAGTAGTTGGGACACATATCATATGGTCTATAAACCCTAAAATAATTACTATGTGGCTCTCTACAGAAAAATTTTGTCAAGTCCTGTGTTGAATTATGCTGAATGAATATTCTGCTCTGGTATAATAGGCCCCTACTGCAAGACTATTCCATTTATTTCTTTGTGTATCAATGTGATAAGTAGGCTCCCTTCACTCTTCCTCAGGTAAGGCTCATCCATATCTCTCCCAATCCTTGGGCTTTGCTTTCCATATTTGCCTATATTTCTTGGCTCCCTAAATTTATCTGGCATTTAAAGAAGGATTTTAAATAGAAGTGAATTTTAAGGTCTCAGACCCTGATATAACATCTTAGAAAAACAGCATAACAAAATTATCTTTTTGTGTAGTGGATTTTACCTCTTTTTCCCCCTAGCACTTTATATATATCTGCTTTGTCCTCTGTATAGATGCTGGCTTAACCCATGTCTCCATATTGGCCTTCTGAGTTTTGTATGATCCAAGGTCCCTACTATTCCACTTATTGATTTCAGTATGTCTGTGATCTCAGAGAACAGGGGCAACTTTGATCTTCAAAACAATGATGATAAGCCTCTTCTGTTTTACTTGTTTTCTAGGACTTTGGTCAACTCCATTTTCTTCTCTTATTTCTTATGCCCATCATCCTACCACTAAAAGAAAATGTGCATAGCTCATACAGAGCTAAAGCAATATATAAAGCTTCTCTCTAAGTCTCCAGCCTTTCCTACATTTCATTATTTTCAAGGATTTTTTTAAACATTATTTAATTCAATATTTGCATAACTACACTTATTTTTAAGGCACATCTGTTCTTCTCCATACTTAACTTTTTCACTTATCAACTTCTAATTCCAACACTAATCATAATGGCTGATCAGAATTTAATAAAATTCAAAAACATCAGAAAACTCTTGAAGAATTGGATACCTAATATAACTCATGCTCTGATTAAAATTCATCGTATTATTTCAAATAAATTTTGAAATTATCTTCATTCAAAATGCAATCATAAAGGCCAAACTAAAAACATCTCATTTGTTTTTATTTCCTTTTCTAAGATTTGAAATATCAGAAGAGTGTCACCTGCTCATAATTACCAGGAAAAGAAAAAGAGGTGAGTTAGTTGTCCTGTTTCAAAGCACATTTGAGGTGTCATATTTGTCAAAATATTGCAATGAATGAAATATAACATAAACTAAACAGAATAAAAATAGGTATAAAAGTGAAATCTGAATATGTTTGGTTAAGATCAGGTTTCTCTCTCTCTCTCTCATCTCATTCTGTTGTGTCTGCTTCCCCTTCTATTGACTTTATTCTCAGACTCTCTACATCTAACAAAAAAATGATGTCTTAGAATGTTTTTAACTTACATATTACCCGTAAGGCATCCCAGAGCTTTTTTTAAAAAAAGTCTCTTTACCAGTAGCTCAAGAAAATGTGTCCTAAAGGTACTTTGATTGTCCCAGCCAATAAAAGCATATTAGTTTTTTCCTGACCTTATCAGTATGGCCAGAGGAAAATGATATACTGTGACTGGCCAGGGCTGGACTACATGCTCTCACCTATAGTATTTGAGGGAAAGGCAAAAACCTCAAATAATCATGAATTCTCTTCAAAAATATAAGCAGCAGGAAAAGGGAAAAGAGGATCATTGTACCTACCAATCTCATCCCTATGGACTATACATAGTTGCTTGTTCCTAATGTGAAAACACTCACTATGATGAAGATACATACTGACATGAAATAAAACTAAAAATTGAGCAATACCGCTATTCTTTTAAAAGGCTTGATTCATTTCAGATGAAAGAATAATGAGTAAGTGGATGAATGAGTGAGTTAACATGGACTTGTCTTCTTTGTCCAACCTGACCTACATTCAAAAACTTTAAGGTCAAACTGAACACTTGTCAATTCTTAAATTTGGTG
Source organism: Suricata suricatta (assembly GCF_006229205.1). Taxonomy (NCBI): domain Eukaryota; kingdom Metazoa; phylum Chordata; class Mammalia; order Carnivora; family Herpestidae; genus Suricata; species Suricata suricatta. Next base: position 146,927,051 of record NC_043700.1, on the reverse strand, counting down.
TATTAAACTGAGTGTTGAAGTCACCATCTGCCCAATGTGCATCCACACTCTGAAACTGGGCCAGGCCCATAAGAGCTAACAGAGACATCTTAGTCCGGGGAAATAGCCAAATTTGAACTCAACAGCAACATTGTCAGGCACATTAATGTTAAAATTTCCCTTCAAATATCCCTGTAAAGGCAGAAAGTCCTCATTTTATGGCTTGCTTGAAACTTAAGAATCCTTGAATATGGTAAATTTTCTTACTTTTCAATGACTTAAAATCCCAATCCCAACAGATTTTTAAAACAATAAAATTTATTATCTAACTTGATCAGCATAGAACATTCAACTACTTATTCATTCATGGAAACTTTTTTTTTTGCCATGTTACTTTGCACAAGTCACAAGTCACCTTTAAAAAGAATATATTCTTCTTCCTCTTCCGGGGACGGCGTCTGTAGGCCTTCAGGATGGTCCAACGTTTGACATACCGTCGTAGGCTGTCCTACAACACAGGCTCTAACAAAACTAGGCTGTCCCGAACTCCGGGTAACAGAATCGTTTACCTTTATACTAAGAAGGTTGGGAAAGCACCAAAATCTGCCTGTGGCGTGTGCCCAGGCCGACTTCGAGGAGTTCGTGCTGTAAGACCTAAAGTTCTTATGAGGTTGTCTAAGACGAAAAAACACGTCAGCAGGGCCTATGGTGGTTCCACGTGCGCTAAGTGTGTTCGTGACAGGATCAAGCGTGCTTTCCTTATTGAGGAGCAGAAAATCGTTGTGAAAGTGTTGAAGGCACAAGCACAGAGTCAGAAAGCTAAATAAATGAAGCTTTTTTGAGTAACAAAAAAAAAAAAAAAAGAATATATTCTCCATTCTTCCTCCCACCACCTAGATCTTCACCTTCCATTTTCTCTCCCCATCCTTTCCAAACTCCAGAATAAATACTCTGCACTGAATAAATCTATTTCACTGGTAAACACAGCATTCAGTATTAGTATTTATTTGATTAATTTGCAATTGTGTCCGTATGTATGTGCATTTCATCTATTATATGGTAAATATGTTAATATCACAGACTTATTAATAACTATATCTCTAGTTCCAGATCCAATGGAAGATTAGCAGTTATTCATCAAAATAATAAAGAATATTTCTAAATTTTCAGATAAAATTAGTTGTTTCTGGTGTTTGGTATAAAATCATTTTTAATTTAGAAAGAATAGGAAGCCTTCTAATGATTCTGACTGGGATTTCTTGGTAATTTTAAGGGCCCTAGTATTATTTCCTATGATTTCTAATTCAAAATATAAGACTTTCTTTCTCCTTGGTAGGTGTAAGAAATCATATTTCTCTCTCAGAGTAGGATGTAAATAAAGATCGTGTGTTCTGTGGATAAAGGCAAAAGTGAGGAAAGAGAGTGAGGAAGAGATGCTTAAGGAATCACATATGCAAACATTTTACATTTGACAGATGTTTACATATCATAATTTTGGAATTAGCTTGATCCTGTGTGAGTGAGAAGGGAAAATATTGTTATCTTTACTTAAGAAATCAGTAACTGGAAAACTAGAAAGTTAAGGGACTAGGACAAGTTCATGAATCAAGTTAACACATGAGTTCAGTCTGTGATATGGAGCAAGATTATAATTACGGTGAAGTTTTCCAATTTCCTTCACTTGTTATTGCATTATACAGGACCAGAAACCTCATCCCTTTGAGCATCACTTTTCTTCATTTTGAAGTAGGGATTAAATAGCACCCACCTAATAAAGTCATCATGAGCAAAAGGAAAGAATGCCTGGAAATAACTGTTCAATAGGAAGGATGGTTTTGCAACCACTTTGGCTGCTCATTCTGACTCCGCCATACCAACGTGCCTGTTTAGAATGTGTTTGCCTAGAAGATATCCAGCAAAAGTGAAAAATAACTGTATGTTGTACTTGCTAAAATGTAAAAAGAAGAACATTAGAAAAACCTCATCCACAATTCATTCTGAAGACCAATAAGCAGTATTACTGCTGGGAATGGTTTGATTGTCATAGAAAAAAGGACTTGTGGCTCAAGATGGTAAAGTATCCCCAGGGAAAGATGGGAAGAAAGAGAATATGTGAACACTGAATACTATTTA
>NC_043700.1:146884598-146924839 GCF_006229205.1 Suricata suricatta | reverse complement strand
TTGCTCTAACTGGAAAATAAAACTTAATGTACCAAATAAAGCAATCATCCTATGTTTGTATTTTTATAGCCAGTAAACAAGTTATTTACTTGAACAAGTGTATACACCTCTGAACTGAGAGGTAAGAGATAATTTCTCACAATATTCCCTAAAGTCAAAGATGATCATTTGGAAGAAAATATAATCAAAGAATAGAACAGATATATCTGACATTATTATTTGAAAGACACTGTTGGGTTTCCACTTCAATTCTTGATAATGTAATGAACTCTATGATTTATAATGTGCAGATGCTCCTAGAATCTTGGACACATGCAAATCCTCTCCATCACAGATCATGTTCTTTGATCCTTCAGCTTCTCTCCACCAAACATCTTACCTTGTGCAATCCAATCCTTTTGGGATGCAGAATCTGACACTGTGCAGAGAAAGATGTGAGGATGGGAGAAGAAAAACTTATTAAAAGAGGCCAAATAGATACATGTAATAAGTCTGTGGATTTACTGGGGCAGGGGAGAAGCCAAATGGGCTAAAGTAGCATGAAAAAAGAGGGATATTTTTTGATATCTGGTGTGGAGGTAACTGAAACCCAGAGTAAGAAGGAATTCTGATTCATTAGATGGAGCTTTATCATTCAAACCTGGAATTCTTTAGACACATGGGTCCAGCCCTTAGAGGGCTATCCAAGATTGCAAAATAATCATGGGATAAAAATCAGTATTGCTAGAGATTTAGGATGATGATGCAATCAAGTTTATGTACCTTAAAAAGTCAAAGAGCCATTATGAAGATGACAATTCAGTGAAGTCAAGGATGCAAAGATGAGAAAAATATCTATTTAGAAGTGTATATATGAGCCATAAATCCAAATGCATGTAGCCCCACATAGTCCATTGCATTGAGAAAAGAAATGTATTCCATTAAGAAGTGTTGAAAGTGAATATAGTCTTTGCTTACCCACTGATAACACACCACATATCTCCACATTGTTTCTTAGGAAATTGGACTATTCCAAGTTCATCTTGCATGGCTAAGTGAGTGGCTTCTTCCCATCTTTCTATGGACAAGACCAAATCTTGTGGGGGGCGTGGGAAGACAGGTGTGATACAGAGGACTTAGAATTAAAATAAACTTTGAGGGGCGCCTGGGTGGCTCAGTCGGTTAAGCCTCTGACTTCGGCTCAGGTCAGATCTCACATTCATGGGTTCGAGCCCCACGTTGGGCTCTGTGCTGACAGCTAGCTCAGAGCCTGGAGCCTGTTTCTGGTTCTGTATCTCCTTCTCCCTCTGCCCCTCTCCCTCTCATGCTCTGTCTCTCTCTGTATCAAAAATAAATAAAACATTTAAAAAAATAAAATAAAATAAACTTTGAAATTTTTGTTAAAGTTATTTGCCTAAAGAACTTGGAAAATGGGCAAGAAATAATAATTTACAAAGTCAGATGCTAAATCATAACTGGAATATAGTACAGACATTGAATAGAAAGGTAAAAAATTACAGGTAGAGAAAAGTCACCATTTTCAATTTGCTTTCAAACCTTGCAGTGGGAATTAATATAGTACTTCTACAAAGAGACAAACTCAACGGTAGTAGAACAGGGATTGGCAACTATGACCCAGGGGTCCTCTATGTTTTCTTTCTTGTTTTATAAACCACTTACGAGGGGCGCCTGAGCGCCTCAGTCAATTAAGCATCCACCTTCAGCTCAGGTCATGATTTCAAGGTTCACGAGTTCAAGCCCTGTGTCAGGCTCTGTGCTGACAGCTCAGACCCTGGAGCCTGCCTCACATTCTGTGTCGCCCTCTTCCTCACTCCTCCCCTGCTTGTACTTTGTCTCTCTCTCTCAAAAATAAATAAACATTAAGAAAAAAAGTTAAACCACCCATTAAAACAGGTTTTACTTTTTAAGTGGACAGAAAAAATATAAAAGAAAAATTATATTTGGTAACATGTGAAAATTATATGAAATTTGAATTCCAATGTCCATAGTAATGTTTTATTGTGACATAGTCATACTCCTTTATTTACACAGTATCTGAGACTACTTTTCATACACAAAACCAGAGTTGAGAAGCTGGGACAGAGACCAGATGTGGCCTGCAAAGTCTAAAATATTTACTACCTGACTTTTACAGAAAAAAATTGCCAATCACTTCACTAGAACAAGAATACAACAGAATAGAAGATACCTCTGTTCATAAGTGTACATTAAAACCAGGGGAAATGTATTCCCTCTCACGTATAAATAAGCTGTATTAACTCTAACTGACAGTTCCACAAGGGACAGTTGAACAAGACATGGAGGCTCAGAGTTAAAATGGAAGTTATATAAAGAATTCATATGCCCTATTGGAAACCATGTCTCTTTTGAAAATCTTGCAGAATCTTACCCCCAGTAACAGAGTAGAAGGAAAGAGGGTCAGTGCATGATAAATTGTCAATAAAAGGATCATCTGAAAATCCAATTTAAATATCGGATTTGCCTTTGAAGGCATCTGCGAAGATTGACCAGGGTAAGTGTGTTAACAGGGTAAAAATATTAACTCATAAATTTCCCAGTCTCTGTACCTCATCAACTAAAGAGAATGTACCATTTCTCTACTGGGTTTCTCTGTGCCATCTTCTCTCTGATGCAGTGTGTCTTTGTCAGAAAATTATGACACAGAATCAGACAGGCTGAGAGGAAGAAGAAGGAATAGATGGAGTAGGAAAAGACCTCTTATGAGACACTAAGTTTACCTACATAATATGAGTAATTAGAGACTGGAAAATAAAATAAGAAAGATCTGCATTGATTAGGAGATAGTGAAAAAATGTACATTCAGCTACACTGTGAGGTATTCATTTTAGACAAAGACAGAGTTCAAAGCAATATAGCGTAGGAGACAACAGGGGAGAAAAGAGTTTCAGAATTTAAGTATCAGAAATATCATTAATTTAGGTGTCTGCACATCTATTTGAATATAACCATGAATACGATGAATCTGGAGTTCTAGGGTTCAGAAAGGTTATAACATACTTCCATCACATAAACCTCATATTTGGTAGGTAACTGCTGTATAAGATTCTTTATTTGGCATAATACTCCTTTCACAGAAGAGAAAAAGATCCACAGCCTAGGTGACCATCCAAAAAAATTCACTGAAGATTTCTGGTTGACTTGCATTTGGCATGCCAGCTCCAGCATTCTGCTGCTTTCTGTGTTAGTGTTGACAAATCCAATTATTTTTCTATAACTTTTCCCTCTACTTTGTAAACATATAGCTATAAATCCTCATTTTTAAGGTAATACAATGACTATTCACTTCCCCAGAAAAACAGTAGACTCAATTTTCTCTATTCTCAAGAATATCTTGATAGCATATTTGCCTATTATGCTCTAAAAGGGTGATAAATATAATCAATGCACAGTGAAATATTTATGTGCACGATTCCATTTCTAATGCATTATCAAAATATCTGTTAACTGCACTTAAATAAAAATTTAAAATTTTGTGTTTCCTCAACCAGACAAAGAGTATGCCACAAAATCTTTAGAATGCAAAGACTAGCACTTTTGTGTAGCATTTTAATACATTGGTACGGCAGCCTGACAAAGCAATCTCTAATTAGACCTCCTACAAGTAAAGAAATAACTTATACTGAATGACTAAACTTTTTTTCAAATGGGAAAATATTATTTTGAAAAGTATCTTTTAAGTGTATCCCCCTACTGGAAGTAAGGGTTAATATAAGTGAAAAGCAAAGATATCAAAGAGAATGACTTTTGATGAGTGGCAATTACTCCTCCACTGCAAACAAAATTATTATGTCAAAGAATCAGCAAAGCATGATCCATATACGCTTATTCACTTCAACAATTATTTACTGAGTCTTCTTTATGAATGGCTATGTGCTAGGTGTTGGGGTGCAAAGATGAGAAAACCACAGCTAATGTGAAATAAATGTATCAGTTTCCCCTCTATGATACCAAATGAACTATAGAGCCACACTGGGCTAGTGGAGAGGTATGCCACATGCAGGTTTAAGCTGGGGCTTCAAGGATTTTAATTAGCTGTGATATGACGGGAATGTAGGAGAAAATGAGCAAAAGTGGAAAAGTATACAAGGTATGACATCGGGAGTAGAATTGCAAAGACACTTCAGAGATGGCATTAACAGAACACAGGGCATTATGTCATAAGACTTGAGTAATAAAGTCAAGGTTGGAAAGTTCTGTTTGAATACATCTTGCAAAGTTTTGTCCTCAAGTGACACTAAAAATCCAAGTAAAAGAAAAGTTTTCAGCATAAGGGAATCAATCCTATTTTGAATATATTATACTTGGGGTGACTAGAGAACATCCAACTGGAAATACCCAGCAGCTTAAAATCCTAGTTTCTGGACATAGAAAAAGCTTCAATGATTTATTTATTCAATAAAAAAAAATGCCGAGTAGCTACACTGTATCAGGCACTGTATTGGAAGCAGAAAGTTTAAAAAATAATCAGCATGAATCCACTCTTTAAAGACTTCCAGTCCAGTGGTAGAGTGAGACCTGTAACACATAATTACAAATCAGTGGGAAATGTGTCCTCCTAAAACAAAAGGGCTGTAGAAGGAAATGGGGAGACAGGGAGAAAGAATTCCACCTGAGAAGAGAAGGCTGGTTTCAGGACCAAGGCAATGCTTCTTATCAAAGGTAGACTCTGTCCACTTGTTCTTTTTGGCCAGCACTCCTCTTTATGAATCCTGTTACATTCTGCTAGGAACTCCCATAGTGTGCCACTCCAAGACAATGTTTCTGCATTTCACATATATCTACATCCATCCGTATCTGCACCTACCACTTGGAATGAAAGTTTTCTCATAAGAATAAGGTACATAACAGGATATTAAAGATATATTTTATTTCCACTACCTGGTGTTTCCCTCTTGAATTCCAAAGTTGTCTATACCACTGTCTTTTGGTTATCTTTACTTGGCCTCAGGCTTATGATATTAAAAACCAATTTGCTACTAGCCTTCCCTCCCTCTCACCTTGCATGACCACTTGCCTCTCCCTCAAGATTCCTCATCTTAGTAAATGACACCTTTGTTCTCTGGCTGGAAGAACCAATCAGTTAAAAAAAATGTTAGAATCCATTTTTCTCACATTTTCACATCTTCCAATGGTCTTTCTGATCCTGCCCTGACTCTTGGGGGGAACAGTTAGAGTTGTTGTTGTTTTTTTTAATATCCATTCTAATTTTTCTTCAGTTTTAGCTTTCCAGTATTCTCAGAGTGAAAGTCAGAACACTCACTATAATCTATAAGGTCCTGAAGACCTTTCTGATTTCTATCTTGGATGACGCCAGGCAATTGCTCCCTGTAACTTTTCAAACACAGCAGACATATTCCCATCCCAGGATCTTTGCACTTGCTATTTCCTCTGCATCAAATATTCTTTCCCCAGACACCCCTGTACTTGTTCTGTCACCTCATCCGAGGCTTTCCCAAGTTTCTGGTTTCCAGCAGGACCTATGGTGCTGATGCTTTCTAAAATTTTAATCTCATCCTTCAACCTACCCTTAAGTTCAAACATTTTTCACAGAGCCTGTTTCTTGATGACTAGTAGAAATCTAGCCCCTTCCACCAGTTCTTCTGTTACTCACTGTTCATCTTTGACCAGTGGGTACCTATCAGTCCAAAAAGTTGTAGGGCTCTGACTTACTTCCACTACAAAATACAACCTTTCCCTGTATTCTTTAGATTACCACTCATCTAAGACTTTTGAATTGAACATTCTAAGAACTTAGAAGTAGCATAAATAAAAATTCAAAATTAATCCTCAAGTCTGAAAGATCTTATCTAACTGCATATTCCTAGTGGTTGTCCTTCCCCTTGGCCCAGATTTGTCAGGATGGTCCTAGAATTCACATGTTAAGCTAAACTCCCCTTCTTCAATTCTCTCTTTTCTAAGTGCCTAAACTCCATATCCAGTCTGAGCCCTCAGATAATATAGTAATTATTTGTACAAAGATGTCCCTACCTAAAGCAATTCCATTATGAAACAGATTGCTTAGTTTCCCAACCTGAAACATCTTCTTTTGGATTATTCTCAATTTGTGTGTCTCTATAAAAAAATGAACTTATATTTTTATTATTTACCTTACATGTGCATGACTATGAAGGTTCTTAAATGTGCTAACTTCCAGAAATCAAAAATTTACAACATCTACCCTTAGAGCTATTGAGAAATCAGAAATACTGGAGTTTAGTCTCAAAACAATGTATTAAATAATTTTTTAATTTTTTTATGTTTTTTATTTTATTTGTTTTGAGAGACAGAGAGAGACAGTGTGAGCAGGGGAGGATCAGAGAGAGAGGGGAAATACAGAATCTGAAGCAGGCTCCAGGCTCTGAGCTAGCTGTCAGCACAGAGCTCGACGCGGGCCTCGAACCCACCAACTGTGAGATCATAACCTGAGCCGAAGTTGGACAATTAGCCAACTGAGCCACCCAGGCGCCCCTTAAATAAATTAATGTAAGCACAGAAATGAAAATTGTGTTTATGTAAAGTGGTAGTAAGCCCTGGGGACTCTACACTTAGTACCAAAGAAAGTGGGACCATTTACAGATACTCTCAGACATTCAGGTTCCTGGAATATTGAAGCGAGATACCTAAAACAATTTTGAAAATAAGTAAACTTTTCTGGGTACTTATAAAGATATAAACCTCGCTGTCCAATGAAAGGTGATAATTTTAAATTTGAACTGAAGTTGTCTAAAATTCTCATTTACTGAAACTTTCAGTTAAATAATAATTGCTTTAGGCTATATTTTGAGAATGCATGCTCATACCTGTGGCCAATTGCTTTGGTTAAGTGTTTTTGAATCTTCACAGCCCTCAAAGGTGTGTCTAACTTTCCTATATTTTCAGATGAAGACAGATAAAAAAACATTTAATTTCTCGACACCTCATGCTGCTATACTATACTGCTCTAAAGAGCGCAAATATAATAAACCGTTTACTTCTCTGTGTCCTATCAAAGAATCCCATGAAGTTAAGAATAACACAAACGAAAGCCTGAAGATAATTATTGCAGTGCAGACACATATTAATTGTGAACACGCGACATTTTTTATTATTCATCAATATAATTCCCTTATCTTTGCCTTTGTGCTTATATATTTAATAAGCATGTGAATGCTAGCATTTCCTTTTAACAGTAGTCTGTTATCTGAATAATCTCCTGATTCCTCCAAATGTGTTCTTACACTTACAAAACACAGTAACTATACTTTCTACTCAAATATATTTAAAACATAATCTGTATTCATGAGGATAGTTCTCATTACACTCGTACTAAAAACAAAGAAAGCCTCTCTTTACTTCCACAAAGATTTTTGTGGGGCTTGAGGGGATAAGGGTTGGATAATTTGAAGATGTTTACATTACAAACATCATCCACAACACAAATATTAAGAAGCTCTATAAAACAAAATCAAAATGAAATCTTTCTTGAGATCTGAAGCTAAGAAACTATCCTTTGTCTGAAAAATGAACTGCCTAATGTACTTAGACTAGAATGTGCCGGTGGTACTTAATAAATACTATTTTAATAACATTTATTTATTTAATGGTTTGTAATGAATTGAGAATATGAGAATAAGGGCATTTTTCACATATACCTGCTTATAACATTGCCACTTAAATGCTTTACAGTAAGATTTATAAAACATCTTTAAAAAAATGTTTTTCATGTGTGTAACTGTTGCTTCTATAGTGTCTTCAAGTGCTAACAGGATTAAATAATGTATTGATTTTTCTAATTTTTCAGCTGATAGTAAGCATTTGGCATATTTTCTATAAACAGTTAAATGCAATAAAAATCAGATACTTATATGTAATGTACTTAATTCAAATGAGCTAAAAAAAGGAATTTAATTTTTTTCATTATTCTTTTTTTCAATTTCTTCTCAGATTAATTATATGAATATTGGGGTGAAAGAATGTGTCAATTTGGTTAGGACTAGCTACTAAAAATAAGCTCCAAGGATTCTGAGTTTCTAGTTGATATATATTACAGGTTACAGTAGCAATACTAAAATTTTCTCCCTCAAAATCTAGAGGAATGCAAGAATTAATGTTTTCTTAGTGCAAAATAACTGTAGAATTTTGCACATGTTTTCTAAAAATACATTAATTATCCTATTGACTGAGTTTATTCAGGGAATTCATTTATCCCAGTATGTCCTCATCATTTTTTAAATAGTTGTCTTCTTTCTAAACACAATTAGAAATATTTTTATTATTTATAGATGTTTCGATTTAATTTGCTGAAACTGAAAAAAATTTCAAAATCCCAGAGGCTCAAAATCACAACATCATTTTTATATATGTATTTGATTATAAATATTTATTAAAAATATTATAAATCTTGTGGCTCAGTCAGTTAAGTGTCCGACTTCAGCTCAGGTAATGATCTTGTGGTTTATGGGCTTAAGCCCCATGTTGAGCTCTGTGCTAACAACTCAGAGCTTGGAGTCTGCTTCCAATCCTGTGTCTCCTCTCTCTCTCCCTCCCCCACTTGTGCTCTCTGAGTGTCTCTCTCTCAAAAATAAAATAAAACATAAAAACAATTAACCAAGATCTATAAAGAACTTACCAAACTCAACACTCAGAAAACAAACAGTCTAGTAAAGAAATGGGCAGAAGACTTGAATAGACATTTTTCTAAAGAATACATCCAGATGGTCAACAGACATGTGAAACGATGCTCAACATCACCTATCATGAGGGAAATACACATCAAAACCAGACCGAGGTACCACCTCACACCAGTCAGAGTGGCTAAAATTAACAACTCAGGAAACAACAGATTTTTGGCTAGGACGTGGAGAAATGGGAACCCCTTGTAACATAGTGGGAATGCAAACTGGTGCAGCAGCTCTGGAAAACAGTGTGGAGGGTCCTCAAAAAATTAGAAATAGAACTACCCTACAACTCAGAAATAGCACTACTAGGAATTTATCCAAAGGATACAGGAGTGCTGACTCATAGGGGCACATGTACCCCAATGTTTATAGCAGCACTATCAAAATACTCAAAGTATGGAAAGAGCTCAAATGTCCATCAACTGATGAATGGATAAACAAGATGTGGTTTATGTATACAATGGAATACTACTTGGCAATGAGAAAGAATGAATTCCTGCCATTTGCAACAAGGTGTATGGGCCTTGAAGATATTATGCTAGGTGAAATAAGTCAGTCAGAGAAAGACAGATATATGTTTTCACTCATATGTGGTACTTGAGAAACTTAACAGAAGAAGGCCATGGGAGAAAGGAAGGGGAAAAAATAGTTTCAAACAGAGGGGGAGGCAAACCATAAGAGACTTGAATACAAAGAACAAACTGAGGGTTGATGGTGATAGCAGGGAGAGGGGAAAATGGGTGATGGGCATTGAGGACAGCACTTGTACTTAGGCAATGAATTAAGGAGTCTACCCCCAAAGCCAAGAGCACACTGATACAATGTATGTTAGCCAATTTGACAATAAATTATATTCAAAATTTCTTTAAACTCTTCAAAGATATTATAAATCTATATAAAAATAAATGAATTAAAACCCAACATCTAACAAAAGCAACATTCTGATACAGAGATTAGCCTGGCCCCTGTACAAAAATGATACACAAATTCATGAAGAGTTCCATATTAAAAAAACAAACAAACAGCATTCTGATATGAATTATACAGAGCAATTACCAAACCAAGTAACCAAGAGACATTATCTTTGTAAAATCACTTTTTGTTTAGTGAACTGAGATAACATAAAGAATTAAATGGCTCACTATTATCATTGTAATTAGATATTTGTAACTCAAGGATTGTAAAGACTTAATGAGGATTTCTATTTTCAAGTGGAATGGAGCAGCTTATAACATACCAGTTGTCCACCCAGAACACCCAGAAAATCTGGATAAAGTGGAAAGCTCAGAGGGATGTTTAGGCAGTGAGCATCAGAGTGGCTAAAATGCCAAAGACAGAAGAACCTTGAAAAGATAAGTTTACTATTATGGTCACTTTTACCCTGAAACATTTATCAATCATGAGAAGGACCTCGAATGTGACAGATATCATTCCTGTGATTTGGTTATGCAAAATGGCAAGATTGACCTTAGCAAAGATAGATTATCCTTGATGGACCTGATCTAATCAGATGAGCCCTTAAAAGGGACCTGGCTGTTCCTCGTGAGAGATTCAGATGTGAGCGGTAATGAAGAAAATTCTCCTTTGTTGTATTTGAGAATGGGGAAGCCCACACAGCAGGGCATAGCAGACAGTCCCTAAGAGCTAAGCGTAACCACTGGCTAGCATACATCAAAAAGTTATATTACAACCGCAAGGAAACAGATTCTGCCAACAGCTGAATGAGTATGAAAACTGAGTCTTCCTTATTCAGCCTTCCAGATGAACACACAACCCAGCTGGCACGTGGATGTCAGCCTGGTAAAACAATGAACAGAGAACTCAATCGCGCTGTGCCCAAACATTTGATCTGCAGAAATACAACCTAATAAGTGGGTGCTGTTATTCAGGCTGCTAAGTTTGTGGTGGTTTGTTATACAGAAGTTTTGAGCAAAGGCAGAAGGTTGGAATCTGTTATTTATACTGATGAAGAATCCAAAGAAGAACTTCTTTGCAAGAAGAACCCCCCCAAAAAAAGCTTTTGGTGAAAACTTTTGGAAGCCTCAGGCCAGTTGCTGTGTGGGGTTGGAAACTAAAGACTCAAGGGGAAAACCTCTGAAAAGCTGATCAGATTTTTCAGCAGGTAAGCAAGACAGAAGTAAGGTCTAGGAAAATGGAGTGCACTCTCCATTGAAAATTCTGGAGGAACATGGGTGGATCAGAAACAGAATGGTCTTACCAGGTCTACAACCAGCCTCTTTGCAGTAAAATCTCTAACGGATTAATGAGCCACTCTCTTCAACTAATGGAAAGGGTATATCCTCTCCAGAGAAAGATAACATTATCTGGAATCTCTACAATATCTATCATTCAATCAAACATAACTGGTCATGCCAAGTCAGGACCATATGGCTGAAAACAACAGAAAAACAACAAGCTATAAAAGAAGATCCACCAGTAATTCAAATGTTAGTTACTTAACAAAAACCTTTAAAGTAACTGTTTTGAAAATGCTGTAGAAGAAAATGAAAACAGTTACAGGGGCACCTGGCTCAGTCAGTTAAGCGTCTGACTTCAGCTCAGGTGAGTTCGAGACCACATCCTCTGTGCTGACAGCTCACAGCCTAGAGCCTGCTGCCTCTCCCTCTGCCCCTCTCCATGCTCCTCCCCCGCTCATGCCCTTTCTTTCTCAAAAACAAATAAAACATTCTAAAATCTTAAAAAAGGTCACAAAAAATAAGGTGAAAAAATTCATTAAAGAAGAGAGATATAACAAAATATTATTATATAGAAGTTATAAACTGAAAAACATATAATAATATAGAGCATTACAGTCTTTTATTATTCATGAGAAAATTTATGTCAGAGTTTTTTGAAATGAAAAAAAAAAGATCAAATAATCATCAGTCAGCTTGACTGTTGTTTTTAACCAAAAATTATAACCTGGACATTACAAAATGACACTGAGGAACCAATTTCTAAGTCCCCATGACAAGTGGATCAACAGTTAATAACAGGTTGTTAGTTATTTAGATGATTCATGTTCAGTCTACACTTGAGAAGAGTTTAAATTTTTGTGCTTCAAATCTGAAAAATCATATCTACATTGACCAAGAGGATACCCAATCTTTAACACTAAAGTTACTGGAGTTCTGGAGGCACAAGAACTCATAGATTGGTCAAGTTTAGGAGGAAGTCCCAGAAGTTTAAAGCTAATTTCTCCAAGGACTTCCAGTTAAAAAAAAAATCAAAAGTTATTTTGAAAGATGCTCCTAATTGCTGCATTTCAAATTCATAAAGCCTTGTCCTCAGTGTCCTATATGAAATGTCTTTAATGAGATTTCCCTCAGAATTGTGAAAAACTTGGGTAAAGTGGTTGGCTCCGTTGGTTAAACCTCTGATTTTTGATTTCAGCTCAGGTTATGATCTTATGGTTTATGAGACCAAGCCCCATGTTGGGCTCAATGATCACAGCATGAGCCTGCTTGGGATTCTCTCTCTTCTTGTCTTTCTCTCCTTCTTTCTCTGCCCCTCCTCCACTCATGTTCTCTGTTAAAATAAATAAATAAACTTTAAAAAAAGAAATGTGAGAAACTGAAAAGATTATTGTCATAATCTGGTCAGAAGGGAACTCAGAAAATACTTAACAATAAATGAGAAGTTCTGTGAAAATCATATTCTACTCCATCTAAAGAAACTCTGATATTCATTTATTAAGGGTTTTTTTCCCCAATTATATACTAATTGTTTTTGTTTTGCTATTGAATATAACACTGAATACTTTTTTCTAAATATGTGAATTAGCCAAAATGTTTAGGAATACAAGAACAAGCATACAGTAAGCTTTTTCTTCTTTTTTCATTTCTACTTTAAAAAATTTTACTTACCCCAAATGGTATCAACTTTCTTTTGAAAGACTTTTTTATGAGTAAAAGATTACTTGCTGCAGAGTTTTTGAGATATCACACTAATAATGGATATTATCTAATATTATTATTACAGATATAAAATTATTAATGCCCAAATATAAAAAAATATGATGTAAAATTTTTTATTCTGGTTAAGGAAAATGTACTTAGTAACCAGAGGGCCATAATTTTATTATTTTCAAAAAACAAAATATTTTCTGTGATTATCGTTAACTATATCCTATAAGTTTTGAAACCCATTTTACATAAAATAAAATAGTAAAAGCTATCACAATAATAAAGTTGAAATCAAATTCAAAATCATGCTGGAAATTGTAATAACAAATGTAATTTAGTAATACGTGGGATTATAGTAAACGATTATGAAATAGATTACAGATTTGTTCATATATATGAAGTATAAGTTCTTCTCTTTAAAACAAGCAAATATTTTTCTCACTTTATACCTATTACTGAATATTACAGACCAGTTTCCTGAAATGGGGTAAAATGAAGTCTTTCTGCCAACGCTTCCTTTTTTAGTAGTCATTAAAATGAAACAAACCTGTAAAACATTTAAGATCTGAGCTTTAGACGTCAATGTGAATAACCTTTTCTGAATTTTGGACCCTTTCAATAATTCAACACGTGTATTTATTTCAAGGTTGGTCAGTATAAAATTTCACACTGGTATGTGAATGGTTTTTTTTTCTGAACTAGATTTTACACTGTGTGCTACAGGTGTATGCAAAAAATGACTTTGCTGAGAAAATCATATTGAAGTTTCCAGCTTCCCAGATTCTAATTGCTAGATTGAAGAATGACTAATAAACACTAAATAAATGAGATAATATCCAAGAAATATATTACCCACATTTATCATGATTAAATATGGTTTTTGGTCGATGTAGCTTATGCCTGAGATGCCAGGGCTTGCAGTTGGCAAGGTGAAGAAAGAAATGACATTTTGGTTGGCTTGTTCAACACTTGGGCAGAAAAAAAGTATTTTCTTGGATCCAGTTTTACATGGACAGTGAGTTTTGGAATTGTCAGATCTTTGTTCTAATCCTACTCCTGCACCATGTTAGCTTTTGGAAATTAAAGAAGTTACTTTGTTTTAACCTGAGTTTCTTTTATCTGTGAAGTAATATCCATGTAGGTAGTCATTCATATATATATAAATATAGGGGTATAGCTCAGGGGTAGACCATTTGACTGCATATATATATATAAATATATGAATTTAAACTCTTGGCCCTTAGTAGTCATTCAGTAGATGACAGATACTCCTGGGTGGCCTGCCCCTCCACCCACAAGTGTTCTATGCAGTGGTTCCAAAGAGTTAACAGAATCCAGTGTTAACAAACAGTATATCTGAGATATGTGTAAAATGACTAAAACTAAAATTCAGGTACGCTCTGTCTCTTGGAATCAACTCCCACAATGAACATCTCTCATCTTGCCAATACACAAGTGTCATGATGAGTTTCTCAAAGGTTGCATTCATGGTGAGCCCTGCTAAGTCATGGTCCTGGATATGACTTTAGCTTAGGCGCTCAAGACACTTTTGCCTGGAACACATTTCAGACTTAGATGAAGGATGTATTTACTCAGAACGTTAGTTGATACCTTTGTTTCCTTCTCCCTGCTCATGAAAATTAGAAAATGTGATGCATCTGTAAGTGTGCGTCTCCTTGCCAGACTGTTTCATCTCAAATGCCTGTCTTCACCTTTCCTTTCCTGGGAAAACACTGATTTCCTTCCTTCTTTCTTTCTTTCTTTTTTTTTTTTTTCATAAAATGAGGTATATGTGACTAAGGTTTCCTGCCCATCTAAAAGTGGAGCGATCCTAAGAAACCTTTCATAAACTGAAATGGCGTAGAACGAAAAAGCAATTACCATTAATTTACATGGAAAATGTTTTTGAGCATTCCCAGAGCCAAAAAAAATAACCTCTCTTAGGCTTTTCTGATACCTTAAGACGGGATAAACAAAATCAATCAAGATAAAGCACAGATGCTCACAGAAACAGCTCAAAGCTATTGGGGCTTGATGCTGGGATGCTGAGTGTAGTTCCCAGGGAAGGAGCTTGGGGGCGCCACTCTCATTCCTTGGGGTGTGCGCTGCCTTTATAACAGCTCACTGCAAACAAAACACTGAACGTTATTTTCCCTTTTCACCTTATTTCATAAAAGTGAAAATTCTCTTCAGACTTCTTTCAGTTTGTGGAAACAGGTACTAACAATGCAGGTCCTTTGTACACAGGAAGTGGTATAGCACCAACTTTCAAAAAGTTGGGAACACCTGTATTTTTCTTTTGGTCTTTATCTCCTATTTGAAGTTCATTTTCTGGACTTAGGATCCTTACAAGAGAATTACAGAATTTCTAGGGGACAACATGAATGTACTTACTGAAATAATGTAAGACAGGTGTTATTGTGCTAAATCTGGCTCATTGAGATCAAGTTAAAAGGTCAATGCCACCATTAAAATTTCCTGAATCAGCCCAGTCTTCCTCTGAACTGTACCCAATATCAACTTATAACATGTTCAGGTCATAAAATACTTGACTTCATATTATAGTTTTGTATGCACATGACTTCAGTTGTTTGTTTTTTAAAGTACCTGGGAACAACAAGAGGAAGAAGAAAGAGCATGAACTTTGGATGTCACACAACCCAAGGTGAAATCTCAGCCTCACAGTTACTGCCTTTGTGACCTTAAAATAGCTATCTTAATCTTGGTTAACTGCTTATTTACTGTATGACACTTAACCTCTGTGTGTCCTGGTCTCCTCATCTATAAAATGAGGATAACAATATCTGCCTAAATATTTTAGTATAGTGTTGTGATGAATAAATCAGATATTTTATATTGTGTTTGCAAGCTGATTATAGTAAGGGCATGAATATTAGCTTTTGTAGCAATATGAATTATATTACTAAAGCATATTATTAAACTCTTTTAAGTTTTAATTTTCATATGCTTTGACTGGCTTATAGAGGTAAATAAGTAAATATATATGCTATTCCTAAAATTCCTACAGTGTAAGAAAATTTAACTTCTAATATTTTAAATTTGCTTGCCTTAAAAGAATGTCTTCTTACAAAAAGTAACTCAGGGCACCTGGGTGGCTCTGTCGGTTAAGCATCCAACTCTTGATTTTGGCTCAGGTCACAATTTCACAGTTCATGGGATCAATCCCCGGATTAGGCTTGCTCTTGCTCTCTCTCTCTCTCTCTCTCTCTCTCTCTCTCTCTCTTTCTCTCCCCCCTGCCCTCTGGCTCTCTCTGACTCTCTCCTGCTTCTGTGCACACACATGCATGCTCTCTCTCCCAAAATAAATAAATAAGAATTAAAAAATAATTCTGGTTTAATAAAACAAACTATGCCTTTTCTCTGACACAGTTTTCAAATTTAAATAATTCAAATCTTTTAAATATAATGAGAGCATATATTTTATTCTACTTGGACTTACTCTTCTTCTTCTTTTAAATATTTATTTATTTATTTTGAGAGAGAAAGAACAGGTGCTGAACCTGGAGCCTGTTTAAGATTCTCTCTCTCTGGGGCTCCTGGGCGGCTCAGTCAGTTAAGAATCTGACTTTGGCTCATGTCAGATCTTGGAGTTCCTTAGCTGGAGCCCTGGATTGGAAGAGTTCAAACCCCTTCCTCCCTGCCTTCCTCCCCAGCTCTGCACTCTCTCCCAGTCTCTCTGCACCTCTTGGGACTCTCTCTCTACTCCTTGCTCACTAGCATGCCCATCCTCTCTCTCTTTAAAAAAAACGATCTCACTTTCTCTGCCTCTCTCCCCTGCTTGCTCTCTTCCTTCTCTTAAAAAGAATTTATTAAAATATGAATTTATATTCAATTGAATCTAATCAGTTATGAAACTTTTGATTTCAAAAGTAGTTATACTCTGTAGCATGTCACTTGAATATTATTTCCAGTATCTTTTAAGGTTCCTTAAAACTTTGGATTAATATTGAATTAATTAATTAATAACCATTAGATACCTAATTAACTTGTAAAATAGAATACTGAAACATCAAAACCATTGATTAATACTCAAAACATAAAGTTTATATATTTTACTTATTTTTCTGTGCTATGCAGAGATTGTATCTTGGGGTGATGTTAATGAATGTTCATTTTTGCCACTTCAAGAAAGTGTAAAAGGGATGTGTGACTATCAAAAACTTTAAGTATTTATTTTCACAAACTTTGCTAATCTGTTAAAATAGTTGTGTAAGGTAGTTCTCTATTCCACTCTTCAACCCACCTAGCTTTCTCTGTGAAATAAAAGTTATTTGGGGTGCCTGGGTGGCTCAGTTGGTTGAGCGTCTGACTTTGACTTAGGTCATGAACTTGTGGTTCATGAGTTCGAGCCAAATGTTGGGCCCTGTGCTTGACAGCTCAGAGCGGGAGCCTGCTTCAGATTCCATGTCTCTCTTTCTCTCTATTTCTGTTCCTCTTGCACTCTCTTTCTCTCTCAAAAATAAATAAAGATTAACAAAAATTTTTTAAAGAAATAGAAGTTACTTAGTTAAAAGTTATAAATGATATGAGTGGTTGAGATCACACAATATAGGGAGAATACAATTTTTTGTTTTTTTAAGGAAAAAGTAATTTGTCCAAATCAGAAGTTCTCAAATTTTTGGCCTTTGCCTAACTTTACATTCTTAGGAATTACTGAGAATCCCCCAAGACTTGTGTTCATGTGTAGTTACCAATATTTACCACATTATAAATAAAAACTGATGATTTTTAAAAAAATTCTCTGAAAGAGTAATGATGAATGCATTGTATGTTGAGAGTAATAATATCTTAAAACAATTATGAAATTAGTTTTTACCTTGTGGATTCCCTAATAGCTATCCAAAAGTAATGTGTCACTTCTAAAATCTGGAAAAGTATAATAAAGAACAAAACTTGTATGCAGACTTATTTATAATGTTTCAATCTGAAAAGAAGCTATAAAATATGTTAAAATTTTAGCAATTTGTTCAATCCTGATTCCTTGCTTTACTGATTAATACCTTCACCTACAATATGAAAGGTAATTGTTCACCCTCTGTGTTATCTGCCTACATTTATCATAAAAATTTTCTATGCTTTATATGAACCTTATTATAGCCTTGATTATTTAAAGGAGGGGAAAGAAAGAAAAACTAAAGTTATAACTTATCAAAGAACTAATGTTCTTCTCAACCCTGTTATCATCTAAATTTTTAGTGCTTTATTATTATTCTAATTAGTTAAACTGTTATTTCTCAGATACCCATGATGCTATCTAAACCAAATGTCCAAACTCTCCTGAAATTCTTTTTTTATTTCTACCTTTCAAAAGATCTTAAATGTAAAAAAAATAAGATTAAAATTTCAGGATATATTTATATCTAAAACTATGAGACGATTTCAGAGGGTCCCTGGAAACCACAGATATTAGTTCTTTCACTTCTTAAAAAGATGCTAGAAGTATCTTAATTATATTGGTTTGATAGTTGCATAGGAAGAACCATCAAATCAGAAGAGACACTCAGACACTCAGACTTCCTTAGGTTAAATTGATATTGGTAAAATGTTAAAATGTTATTAATGTAAATATTCCAGAAAATTCACACTGGATAGGAAGTCTTTAGACATTTGGTAATGCCCTTGCTCTCAATACTATGTTTCAACCTCAGGAAAAACATTGATCAAAACTGTTAAGGGGTGCCTGGATGGACCAGTCGTCTGCACGTCTGACTTCAGCTCAGGTCATGATCTCACAGTTTGTGGATTCGAACCCCTCCCCCCCTCTCAGGCTCTATGCCTCTGCTTTGGATTCTGTGTCTCCCTCTCTCTCTGCCCCTCCCCCACTCGTGCTCTGTTCTTTCTCTCAATAATAAATAAACATACAAGAAAACTAAAAAAAAACTCTTAAATAGTTTTTCAAGTTTTCCTATATTTCTGTGTTTTTTTCAGAATCCTGCTCATGCTTTATCTAATAATATTAGTCAATAACAATATAATGTGATATATATATATATCAGCCTCACATCTTCTTTATCCATTAATCAGTTGATAGACATAGTGGCTCTTTCCATACTTTGCCTATTGTTGATAGTGCTACTATAAACATTGGGGTGCACATGATTCTGTGAATCAGCACTTCTGTATCCTTTGGATAAATTCCTAGTAGGGCTATTTCTGAGTTGTAAGGTAGTTCTATTTTTAATTTTTTGAGGACCCTCCACACTGTTTTCCAGAGCAGCTGCACTGGTTTACATTCCCACCAACAGCGCAAGAGGGTTCCTGTTTCTCCACATCCTCACTAGCATCTGTTGTCCTAAGCTGTTAATTTTAGCCACTCTGACCTGAGTGAGGTGGTGTCTAGACCACTTTTCAACACTACCAGTGGACTATGTCAGGATTTTTAGGACTGCATGAACTGATGAGGGGAATTTTTATGTAATGTTTAAGCAGGGAATATTGTTCTATTTCATCAATATATAAGAAGGGTTTTTTTTTTTTTTTTACATTTGTGAAACTCATCTGAAAACCAGAACAATTCTGCAAACTCTTGTTTTTGTACATTGAAATGCAGTCTTTTAAATGAGACCTACTTCTCACTGGTCACCAAGTTCAGCAACTCTTACTACTCATCTTTCCTTTATGGCAATATAGTTAGTTATCTACATGGGCTTGATAAGAAAGTCTTTCTTTTTACCAGAAATTAATAGAGCAAAATGATTGTACAACCATGGTCTTATCTTGAGTGTAGTATTTGAGAACAGTGCTTATTTAATCAGACAGACAAGATGCTTTCGAGAAACAAAGGCGAGATTTATTATGAAGACAATGCCTCTGAAAGCCTCCTGGGGAACCTGCCTGATAGCTGGTTTGCAGGGTCCAGCCTTGCAAGCAGTAAGGAAGGGGACTTCCTAGTAGGTCAGGGAAATTAGAAAATTTGGATCACTGTAAGAAGAGAGAAAAATCACCCAAATTTAGAGCTACTTCAGGTGAAATATGGTGAAGCTATATTTGGTGACCTTGGGATAGGAAACAATAAAAGCTTTTATAAGTCAAATTTGAGTTTACTTATGAAACTTTCCAGAAAGAAGTTAACCTTGTGCTGTTTGTAATGTTAAATATTATATGAGTCTTGATTTATCAAAGGTTTAAGAAGGCCTCTGTGGTAAATTAATACTTTTACTGTACATATATAAAGAATCAGGCCAAACCTAGTGAGACCAGACTTATTTTGTAATGAAGAAAATCTTTCTTGGTGTGCCTGGGTGGCTCAGTTGGTAAAGCATCTAATTTCAGTTCAGGTCATGATCTCACAGTTTGTGGGTTTGAGCCCAACATTGGGTTCTCTGTTTCCCTCTCTCTGCCTTTCCTCCATGTTCGCTCGCTCTCTCTCCTCCCACCCACCCCCCCATCAAAAATAAATAATACAAAAAAATTAAAGTAAATCTTTCTTTGTGATTATCACAATTTTAAGGTAAGCAGAGACTGTCAGTGAAAGCTGTGAAAAATTTTGAAAGGTCCCAAAAAGATTACTAGCTGTTTTCAGTAGAAACCTATGTGTTGTCTAGAACACACCCTTTCAGGTTATCTGACTCTACGAGGTTTGTACTATTCATTGTCTTTGACCTATTTTATAATTTTGTAAATTGTAGAATATCAAAATACAGTTGAACCTTGAACAACATGGGTTTGAACTGCATGGGTCCAATTACATAAATAATTTTTTCAATACATTCAGTAAAGTACTGTAAGTGTATTTTCTCTTTCTTATAGTTTTAATAACATTTTCTTTCCTCTATTTTAAGAAGTGTATATACTATAGCTAATGTATAAAATATGTATTAAACTATTGTTTATGTTATTAGTAAGGCTTCTGGTCAATAGAAGTGTTGGGGGAAATCCAAAGTTATATGTGGATTTTCAACTGTATGAAGTTAGGGATTTTCAGCATCCCTAACTTCTGTGTTGTTCAAGAGTCAACTGTAATGTGAATAATACTCGACCATGGAAGTGCAAATTGTGTTTAGTGGATTATTGCCCTGTAGATATTGACCAGTTTTTGCCAGTTGTGCATGAATTAAGCAAATTTATTTGAATATTCACCATTGGCCTATATAGGGTATAGCTATTTGGATTCTTGTGCAAACTGGTAGTAACATCTTACTAGTTCCCTCATTACTCAGTGACTTATATAGGATTTTTGGCATGTATTCATTTAAAATATAAGAAATAGGCTATAAGTAGAATACTTGAATAAATAGAAGGAGGATAAATATACTTGGATAAATATCCTTTCCCAGGTTCAAGATAAAGCATCTTAGGTAAAATTAAAAGATTAAAAAAAGATTAATGTATAATTAAGCCTTAATTTTGTTCTCATTAACACGATGAAGACAGAAGCCATCCAATAAAAACCTTAGATTTTGAGGTTATATGTTGGCACATTTTATAGATCTTTATTTTCCATAGCACTGCTAGGCCCATGTCTCAGAAACTTCTTTTATGAGCAGTGTATAGTCACATGGTTTTATTGATTTAAATTGGTTGAAAGTCACAACATTTGCATTTCTGTAAGAGTTCTGTCACCTAAAAAATGACATCTCTGAAATGAGAAAAATCAAACTCTATACACTGAGCAGTGCATTCTTGAAGATGGATTTCTAGAAACTGACAATCTTTATCAGCCCACAAAATGTCAAGTACCTGCTTTTGCTTGTCAGTCTCATGACAATAAGGCACCCAATGTAGTGGCCATTTACAGTCTTAGGGACACTTATGCTAACACAATATTCATGAAAGTAGTATAACGAATACTAGTTTTAAGAAATGACAATATATATTTCATGCAAAAAGAATTCAGTGTCAATTAAAATTGGGAAAGAAGATTCCCAATGACAATTAGTATACTAGAAGTACCAATGAAATCTTAATTAAAACAAAATTTTCCAAATCTATGTGAGGATTTGCTCCCTTATAGATACCCATTAACAGCACATGGAATAATATTCCCCACAACAATGGTTTGGGTATCTGTACTATGTCACAGATCATATTATAGGTTCTCAGTAAATCCTTAATAAATCCTCTAAAATTTAGGTATTTTTTAACATTTATTAATTTTTGAGAGACAGAGAGAGACAGAGCATGAGCAGGGGAGGGGCAAAGAGAGAGGGAGACACAGAATCTGAAGCAGGCTTCAGGCTCTGGGCTGTCAGCACAGAGCCTGACACGGGGCTTGAACCCACAAACTGCAATACTATGACTTGAGCCAAAGTTGGACGCTTAACTGCCTGAGCCACCCAGGCGCCTCTTAGGTATTTTTAATGATAGATATTATAAATGTTTATATTAGAAGAATAAACATACGCAAGAACAAATGGAAATATAAGTCACATGTAATTGCAGCATGTAGAAGTCACCACTTTTAAGACTGTGTCTTAAAAAGTGTATGCGTTAGTAAGTACTTTTATTTTTATAAAAACAAAAGGAAATCATACTGCATGTTTTTTTCTACAGCTTCTATTTTTCGTTAGAATATTAAACACATATTTCTAGGCTGTTAACTATTCTAAAACACAATTTTTTGGAGAGGGACAGAGAGGCAAATGGAGAGAAGGAATCATAAGTAAACTCTGTGCCAAGCACTGACCCTGATGCAGGGCTTGATCTCATGAACCCAACCATGAGATCATGATCAGAGCTGAAATTAAGAGCTGGACACTTAACTGATTGGGCCACCCAAGCACCCCTCTAAAACAATTTTTAATGGGTTCATGATATTTTACATACAAATATACCATAATCTTATCAATAGATATTTAAGTTAGTTTCAGTTTTTCAATATCCTCAATTCTGTTGTGGATATCCTGGTGATTATCTTGGTTACATCTGTAATGACTCATTTAGGATAAATTTCTAATCCAGACACAGTTAGATGAAAGAGTTTGCAAAACTTCAGTGCTTTTGATCTGTATGAGTTTGGCTCTCCACCTCATTTGCCTCCTCCAAGCTGAAGACCTATATTATTATTTTACTAGTAGCTGTCTTTCTAGGTTTTGAAGATATTTAAAATCATGACCACTCTCTTCAAACCTTCAACAATCTTCATTCTCAGCCACCTGACTAGATCCTTCTTTGGAGAGAAAATGGAACACACCAGCAAAAAATTGTTTTAACCTTCCTACCTAAAATAATTCTACTTACTTAGTTATATCACCCTCTATCCTTTTCATCTTTTCTCAAATTAAAATATAAATCTTTATCCCACATATTGGATTTTTTTTTTCCGGTTTTCTCAGAAGACCTTCATGTTTGCTCAATTACCTGTTCTCTATTGTACATTATCAGTCTCTCCTTCCCTATTATTTCTTCCCAATACATTCTCCCCTGCAAAGAAAATCCCAACCTTCAACACCACAATCCACCCCAGCTACTAACTTATACTTCTTTTTCTCTCCACAGTCAAACTTCTTCAAAATGTTGTTTCTACTTACTGTCTTCATTTCCTTACCTCCATTTAGAGCTCATTGAACCATAAGTGTGATTAACCTCCATCTCTTCCACTGCTCTTGCCAAGGTCACATTTTCACTTATAGTTCTAAAGGAAACTTGTCCTTTGGTCCTTTTCGTTGCCCTCTCTGCAACACTTAACATTCTTGATTACTCCCTTTTTGAAACATTCACTGTCCTTGTTTTCATGAAAGCATACTCTTCTATTTTTCCATCTACATTTCAGACTCCCAGATCACAGCTTCTTTTACTCTATCTATGTTTTAAAGTTAGCTATGTCTCAAGTACTGCACTGGGCTCTTTTCTCTTGTCTCTTTTTTTGTTTTGTTTTATTTATCTCCCATATAACATACTGTCACTAAACTATATCATCCATATTCATGAGGTTGAGTATCATCAAACTTCCTCTTTATCCTGTGCCAACAGGGTAACTTTATCCTAAGTGACTAACAATTTTCATATACCACCTATAGGTTTAAGCTCTTGCAACCTTCGTTGTCCCATCTGTAAAATGGGAATAAAATTGTATATCTGCCATGGGTCACACTATAAAGTGCCAGTGAGACAATTTAAGTATTTTGGCACAGTACCTGTCAAAAAACAAGGGCTTAATTGTAGTTTTTATTAATAGTATTTAAAATAATTTTGGATGAAAACATCACAAAATTCAAGTAATTAATAGGAAGAAAATATTTGGTGAATAAAAAAATGAAGACCAAAATAATGGATTGATGTTTACACAAAAGACCATATTAGTTTATGTAATACTCCCTGCAATAACAGATGAACCTAAATTTTTTAATGGCAACAAAATAGAATTTCATTTTTCACTCACTTAAAATACAACAGGCAGGGTAGAGGCATTGCACATTCATTCATTTCTTTGGGTACTCTGATGGGTGCAGATTTGGTAAACATACTGTTGATTTCCAGGATCTTGCCAAATATTTTGCCACTGTATATCTTGGGTGTCCATCTTTCTAACCTCTTACACAAATTTTCTTGCCATTCACTGAGTTCTTACCAGGCTAAGAGATATACATCTTTTAGGCTTTTGTTGTTGTTGTTACAGCTCTCCTCACTGCTAGTTACGATTTGTGTATTAGTTCTAGTAACACAAGCTGCCTAAGAGATCAATGCCAAAATCTCGGTGGCTTAACGCGGTGAGCATATAAAATTAGCATCACTGGTATAATAGCTTTCTCAACTTCTTGATGAAGTATAAGTCAGAAACCCTACATCAGTTCTTACAATGTAGGTAATTAGTAACAAGCAGCATGACTTGGGTGAAGTTATTTACCTTTTTCCTGTCTGAGAGAGAGAGAGACAGACAGAGAGAGGGGAGAGGGAGAGGGGGCACTTTCTGTTGCCAAGTATTTTTCAAAGCAGTTCATACATATTATTTAATTTTCACAAGGACCCTCTATTATTGTCCCTGTGTTACAGAAAAGTAAACTGAGGCCCAATATATCTACATTCAGAAACACTGTTTTTCTGATCTAAAATGTTACTAATGAATTAAAAGTTAGTATTTGAAACTTCTTAACACATTTTTTGTTTGGAGGGAAACCGTCACACATCATTATTCATATATTAAATGGTTACTTTTTAACAAAAGTCTTCCAGGGGCACCTGGATGGCTCAGTCCCTTGAGCATCTGACTTCGGCTCAGGTCATGATCTCACCGTTAGTGGGTCTGAGCCCCGTGTTGGACTCTATGCTGACAGCTCGGAGCCTGGATCCTGCTTCAGATTCTGTGTTTCCCTCTCTCTCTGCCCCTACCCAACTCATGCTCGCTCTCATTCTCTCTCTCTCTCTCTATCTCTCTCAAAAATAAATAATAAATCTGTCTCTCTCTAATGACACACTTTGTCACACTCATAGGTTTGGGTAAATGATGAAAGAACAGTAGAAAGTCCGATAAATCCTTAATCACTGCTTTTAAAATGCACACACATTTCTTTCATCTCTGTGTAAAGTCAATGCAGGGGTCAGCATTTCTAAGAAGTTACCCTGCGTGCAGCTGCTAGAGAAGAGCATAGATCCATGATAATGTCCTGTGCCTTGTGATCAGGATGAAAGGGGCCATTTTGAGGTTTCTACTGACTCCTTCCTCCAGCACCTTAGGTTACACCGCCTTACACTTCATGAGATCTGGAAAACACATGGGCATAATGTCTTTATTAAGTTCAGAGAATAATAGAGGAGCCAGAAGGTGATTTAAAACCTAGGACGTAGCATACTAGGAACTCTGGTATTCATCTCAACTGCCAGATTCAAGAATCGGTGAAATGTCAAATCAAGAAGCATTTTACAATAACTGGGACATCTCTGTATTGAGTGAAAGTTGCCAAATATACTTACTATATTCTATTCTGTACCTTGAGATAAAACATTAAATACATATGATATATGTAGTACTCTGATTGTAATATCTTTGCCACCTTGATTTCTACATAATGCAAGAAAAAGTTCACTTTTTATTATCTATAATAAAAATAAATATATAGAATATATTGAATTAAATATTGCATATTAATATTTCACAATAATATGCATACTAATATTGCATACTAATTCAAATATGCAATAATACTTACATAAAATATTGTTTTAGTAAACTATATACTGTATATGTAATTCTATAGTACTATAGTTTGGCCAGTATGGCTGTCTTTTAAAATTTAATCTTCATGAAACAGATTTTTATCTGTCTTATACACCACTGTATCCCCTAAAACAATTTTGTGCCAGGCACACACATTAGATAATAATATTTATACATTTAAAAAATACATATGACTACATGCTATTAACAAGTAAGTAAGCTACAGAGAGGGTAAGTAATCTGTTCAGGTTCACACAGCAGCGTATATGGTTTGAATTCAAGATTATTCCTAAAATAATCCACTACAACCACCACCACCAAATGTGGGGGGAAAAGTCACAGTGACAGCCGGTGGTCTGGAACTCACACAAGTGCCTATGTCTAACCCTGAATGTGTCACTAGGAAACATTTCAGCCACAGAATTTGAATCACTGTCAAGACCCATATCTCTATCCGCTTATATTACAGGTATTTTTGTCTCCAGCATAGACCATGTCTCCATAAAAATAGACTTTGTGTCTTATTAATATTCGTTACTCTGGAGCTAGTATAGTGCCTTGTACATGGAAGAGATCCAGTAAAGTTCTGATTAATTGAATCAGAGAAGGACAATATGTTAGTGGCACAACTAATTTGTAGAACTGAATATTCTTTTCATTGGATATGACAGAATGTAAGTATATACACATAAACATATGTACATACATGCAGGCTGACCTAATCTACTACCAACATAGTGTCAAGGTCCAAACCAAAGAGTTATAAAGCTATGTTTCTTTCTAACTTTTTAGAGAGATAAAAGAATTTAAAATGAAACCAGATTATCCAACAACAAAAGAAATTCCTGCTGTGTGTTAAAGCTGGCAGTGATGGGCATGAATCTCAAATTAGACATAGATGCTGTGTTGTAAAAGGGGTCTTGAAAGGCAAATAACAGGAAAAAAGGCAACAAACTAAGATATGGCACAGATAACAGAAACAGCCCAGACAAGTGGTTAACATTATAAATACACACCAGCATCTTCTACTAGACTTTCTTAATACCACTAACATGCATATATGTGTATATTAGCCATGTGTACATACAGGTGTGTGTGCACACATATACATAGCAACAGACGAGTGGACAGAGAGGCTCATATTCAGAATTGGGGCTATCTGGCCAAGGATAACAAGGCCCCCCTGTGTAGATCTGGCATTTAGAAGGAAGGCTCCAATCTGGGAAAAAGAGAGGCTATAGAAAAAGTTTGACGAAATAAAGAAATGCCCCAGTCCAGGGGAAACGAGATATGGACACATGTTGCCAAGCCCGAAAGAGTAAATCAGTTGTCCCAGCCACTCAAAGTCGCATACAAAGCAAGACAGAAATTATTACCTTAAACTGGAGAAAACAGGGCATATCCAAATTTGAGGCCAAATTGATGACATGTTTAATTTTTTCAAATCTTTTCTATCTCTTTCAGTCTCTCCCTCATCTTTTTCTCTTTTTCTTACTTACCTTCAAAAAGAAAGGGAGGTCTCTTACAAATTAAGGTCACACGTGACAAAACCATAACATCATTTAAACAATGACAACAGACAAGTAATGATGGGAGCAATAATCTTTCCAGACAACGGTCTAGGGAAACTATTGCTATTGTGCACAAAACCAAAGGCTTATCTTTCAGGCATTCAAAGCAAAAGGGAAATATAATAGGATACATCATCCTCAATAGCTAATAAGGCAGAAAACCAAATTATCAGGAAAGAGATACTTCCTTAGCTCTGAAATCTGAGAAGAAGCATTGCATCGGTCTACACCGGGACTTCTTTGAATCACACAGATAGTATTGTAATAAGTTCTTTCTGGAGGACAAAAAAAAAAAAAGATATAAAGAAACTTTGGATAAGTAATGAATTCATAGGAGTAAGATAGAAAAAATTCAGCAATGCAAGTGAAAAGGAGATGTGTAAGACTAAAGGAGACAGGCAAAAATAAATCATCACAAAAGGTAAAGAGGCACAAAGAATATAAAAGTAGTGGAATCATTTTCACAATTGACCGGGACATGACAAAGTGCAGATGTAAAAATGATATAAAATTCCATAGACCAGTATCTGTCACTATAAATGTCTACATTTTCCCTAGCAATGTATTCATTATTTTCATATAGGTCTCTCCGACAGATCATTATGATTCAAAATTCTTATTTTAATGTAGTGGCTACTGAATTAAAATTTAAGCTACTTTATAAAAATTCATTATGTTATCTTTCAATATCTTGCCTTAAAAGCTTGCTCCATTCCCAAATGTCATATTACTTTGTAGAGCTGATCCTTTGTTCGTGCATGAAAGAATGTAAGTTTTGGAATTAGACAGGATTAGGACTGCATTTCACCCTTTAACTTATTGGCTGTTTGACCTTGAGTGAATTAGTCAGCCTTGACCTTTCTTACTTATCATATAAAGTATATAATTCCTATATTTCTAAGTTGTTGTTATTATTAAGTGAGATCATATATATAATGTCCTGAGCAAGTTTCTGGGCAAGAATTAAATAAGTAGATAATGAGTCTACCTCCTGCCCCAATCTGACATGGTTGGGACCCCATATCTTAAGCAAGTAAATAAAACAGACACATGGCAGGTAGCAAAAAAGAAGCCTTCAAAGGAAAGAATTTCCTAAATATTTGTGTAATGAAAACAAGCTTAAGACAATTACCTTATGGCTACATGTTTTAAACCATTTCACACTCAACAGTTCATTCATTGAATATCTATTCAATATGAAGAGCATCATGCTGGGTGATGTAGATACTAAAATAAGCTGTTCATGCTTCCCCAACAGTCTAACGGAGGACAGACATATATAACTAAATATTGAGTATTAGTCAAGTTCCAAGAAAAACAAATAAGACTGCTGAGTGTAGCACAAATGGGAAGTTTCACAGTAGCTCCAGAAAGGGTAAGGAATTCACCAAGAAAGTTCCTCATGGGCTGTAAATTAGCATATTCTGCATATTCTTAAATGTGTGCTGCACTGTAATGATTTTTGCCTCCCATGGAATAACATTTCCTCTCAAAAGGGTTTTAGTGGCCACATTTTATCTTAAGAAATTCGTAAGTACCAAAATTCTTCAGTACAAAATAAGCTATATTTATACTCCTGCATGTTTAACTTTGGTTTTCCCAAATCAAATTGAAGGTCTGATCTCCCCTTTTCTAATAAATACAAATCAAATTTAGTCATTCTCTTATCCTTGCTCTACCACCTGAGACCCACCAGTTTTCATGGAGGTTTTTTTTCTTTTTTTCATTAAAACAAATCTCTGTAATACAGCAACCACACTAGTTTAGTTTTATAAAATTATTTTTAGCATTTTCCTGACTTACTTTGTTACTTAGAAAATATTTCAATATTATGGTTTATTTCAAGGTGCTAGCAAATTTTTTTCTTATAATGTTAAAGGAAGTTTTTTTTTAAGTTCAAAAAAAATGTGTCTCATAATGTTTGTAATAACTTCCTGACAGAGCATAGGACTTTACAGAGCACCAAGAACCAATACAGAAGAATAACTCCTCTAGCTCACTTACCATATAGTTCCCATGGTTCCCAAAACTTGTATAAGGTTGGAGTCCTATGGTTAGTTCAAAGATTGGTTGGCCTCTTAAAGAGTTATTCTTGAAGTTTTAAGTATTCAAGTAGAAATACCAGTACATTCTAGGTTAGGCCACACAAACTTATTTCACTAAAGGAATGGAAAACTAACTCTAATGGAAAATCAAAATGATATTTTTAGCCATTCGTATATTCAGCAAATATTTATTGAACATTGCTATGTGCCAGGCTATTTTACTTGCTGGGGAAATATCAATGGGTAAAACAGACAAAAGTCTTCACCCTCCAAGAGCCTACATTCTGATGGGGAAACAGTTAGAAACCCAGGGCCAAGTTATCCATTATACACAGGGCCTAAAGCCCAGGATCCTTCTAGAGGCCCACAAAAATGTTTTAATTTTAATTTCTTTTAAAACCAGAAAAATGTGAATATTACAATAATGCATCCATCCTGGATCATATTTTTCTTTATGCCAATGCAGCCATCAAATACAATTGTAGATATATTTTTTTATTAGTGGAAGAGGCCCATTATGGCAAAACTGCCTTGAGACCATGGAAGTCATACTGCAGATTATAATAAACGCAATGAAGCAAATTAGAAGGCGAGATGGAGCACCTGGGTGGCTCAGTCAGTTGAGCATCAGACTTCAGCTCAGGTCATGATCTTGCAGTTCCCAGTTCGAGTCCCACATCAGGCTCTGTGATGACAGCTCAGAGCCTGGAGCCTGCTTTGGATTCTGTGTTTCCCTCTCTCTCTACCCCTATCCCACTTGCACTCTGTCTTTCACTCTCCCTCTGTCAAAAATAAATAATCATAAGAAAAAAGTGAGAAGTTTTATGGAGGGGAAAAATTGATGGTGTGGGATGAGGTTGTTTTTAATTTTAAATAAAGTGTTAGAGAAAGCATCACGGAGAAGCAACATTTGTGCCCAAATTAGATAAACAGCAGTGCAGAGATCTCTAGGTGAAGAACATTCTAGGCAAAAAGATAATCAAATGCAAAGCCCTGAGAGGAGGGTGTTTCTGGCAAGTGAGGAAGCAACAAAGAGACTATTATGGCTGCAGAAAATTGATCTCTAGGGAGAGGAATAGACAATCAGGCCAAGCAGGTTTTGGGGGATAGACTGTAGAGTGCCTTGCAGGCCACTTCATGTTTACTCTGAATGATAGAGAGAGCAAGTGGAGGATTTGGAGCAGAGTCACTGCTGTTAAGAGTTGAACTGTGTATCATCAAAAGTTATGTTGATGTTCAAGCCCCAGGTACCTGTGAATATGACCTTATTTGGAAATAGGAGCTTTGATGATCTGATCAGATTAAGATGAGGTCATTAGGGTGGGCCCTAATTCAGTATGTCCAGTGTCCTTTCAAAAAAAGGAAAAGACAGCCATGTGATGACAGAGGCTGAGTTTGGAGTAATGCAGGTGCAGACTGAGAAATGACAAGGATTGGCAGCCACCATAAGAAGCTAGGAAGAAGCAAGGAAGGATTAGATTCAGACACTCAGAGGGAGCATAGCTCTGCTGACATCTTGAGATCCAACTTCTGGCAGAACTGTAAAACAACAAATGTCTGTTGTTTTAAGCCACACATTTTGTGGTGCTTTTTTATAGTGACTCTAGGAAACCGATATAATCATTCAGTTCTACCAGCATCTCTCTGGCTGAATGCTGAGAATAAACTATAGCAAGGTCAGGGCACCTGGGGGGCTCAATCAGTTAAGCCTCTGACTTCGGCTCAGGTCATGATCTCATGGTTCTTGAGTCCAAGCCCCGCATCAGGCTCTGTGCTGACAGCTCAGAGCCTGGAGCCTGCTTTTAATTCTGCAACTCCTTCTCTCTCTACCCCACTCCCCATCTCTCTCCTGCTCACTTGCTCTCTCTCTCTCTCTCTAATAAATAAATAAACGTATAAAAAAGATATATCAAGGTCAAGGATAGGAATGAAGAGCCTATCTTAGGTCCTGGGAAGCAGATTCTAAGACAGAGGATTGCAAATAAGAGGAGTACTCTCAGGAAAAATACAGGGTAGGTATGAGGAGGTAGGGGGTGAAAGGGATTCAGAATTGGGTGGAGGAAAAAGTGGAACAGCAGTAGAGCCCTCAAGCACTCCAGTAGGGGCTCACTGACCCTGGGATGGTCCTTCAGAATCATCATGAAATAGAATATAGACCTATTATAAGTACCCCTGTGAAGGTATTGAATATACCCCAGGTTGACCTCTGGGGAAGGAACATAATCTTGAGTAAGACATCTCCCTTCAGTAGAGAGAGGAAAATACTTGAGGGACTCATTTGTGAACAGCCTACATTCCTCCAGTTGTGCAAATGAATACTTTGGTCCAAGGGAGAAGGAAAGTGTAAGGTGTTTCATAGCATCCCCGAAAGAGGTTATTACATTATACAGGAGAGATTCAAACAGCATGGGAAACATGGGAAGTAGAGTATAGCACATGGAATTCTATGTGTGTAAATAGCATAGTTGTGTGTGTGTGTGTGTGTGTGTGTCCGTCCTAATCAGGATCTTCCATTTGAATAAACTTGTAATGTAGGTAGGACAGACATTTAAAAAATTTTTAATGTTTATCTATTTTTGAGAGAGACAGAACATGAGCAGTGGAGGGGCAGAGCAAGAGAAGGAGACATAGAATCTGAAGCAGGCTCCAGACTTCAAGCTGTTAGGACAGAACTGTCAGCACAGAGCCCAATGTGGGGTTCAAACTAACAAATTGTGAGATCATGACCTGAGCCGAATTCGGACACTTAGCCAACTAAGCCATCCAGGCACCCTGGTAGGACAAATATTTTAATATACAGATTTTTACTGATATGGAAAATAAAGCCTAGAAATATCAAGTGACTTTCCCAATACAGAGTGAATCTGTGGTAAGGACAAAACTGAAAATACAGTCTCCTCAATTCACATCCTGAGCTCTTTGTACCATGTTATGTTGTCTAAATAGCATTTCAATTATTTGGCAGTGATTGGGCTATACAATTCTTCATACTTTTCCACAATTTTTTTATTTCAGAACCACCAAAAGAGTGAATGGCAAGAACTGTATAGTTGCTTATAATCTTACACAGGTTTCTTCCTGGACCCAAAGCTAGAGGGTATTTGCCAACCTCCCTTACACTTGTATGTAGCCATATGACTGAGTTCTTGTGAATGGAATCTGAGTGGACATGATAAGGATCATGCAGACCCATAAATAAAATGCTAAGAAGTCTTCCCTCTTCTTGGTTACCTATGGTCCGTACAGTACAACCTCAAAATCATTGTAGAGAAAGCTTATATATCTCCCTGATTTCCATGTTAGAGTCCTGACTCAGGATTATTCTACCCATTATAGAATCAAAAACACAGTATGCATACCTTAGTGTAAGATGTACAGTATAGATTTGGAATTATATTCTATAACATGCTACATAACATAAATATATTCCATTAAAAATTTTTTTCTAAGTTTTATTTTTATTTTTGAGAGACAGAGGGAGACAAAGTGTAAGCAGAGGAGGGGCAGAGAGAGAGAGAGGGGGACACAGGATCTGATGCAGGCTCCAGGCTCTGAGGTGTTAGGACAGAGCCTGATGTGGGGCTCAAACTGTGAGATCATGACCTGAGCCGAAGTCAGATGCTTAACCCACTGAGCCACCCAGGCACCCCAGTAATATATCTCATTTAAATATAATATTAAATAACTTAAGGTAAGAATATACCAAGCTGTTGGCATGTATACATTCAATCTCTTTACCATCTGTGAGATAAATTGGAGGAAATTTATAATTCTATTTTTCTAATTGTTAAATCCCAGAGAAGAGAGAGAGAGAGAGAGAGAGAGAGAGAGAGCGCAAGCTTGAAATAATATAAATAAATAAATAAATAAATAAATACTTCAGATTTACACCATTCCAACTTGAAAACACACCAGATGTGTTTCATCTTAAGGGAAAATGTGCTCATATAAAAAAAAATTGCAGGAAATTACTCTGAATATCCAGGCTTAAGTCATGTGGCCATCTGTAACAAATCACTGGGGGAAAGCTAGTTATAATATTCAATTTGGCTTCAATCATGTGCCTTCCTTCTGTAGGCTGGGTACCAAAATGGATAGATCATTATCAATATGTAATGTGAAGAGGAAAAGGACACCCGAGGAAGAGGTATACTATTTCCAGAAGTGTGAAGAGAGAAATGACCAGACAAAACCCACTGATAACTACTACTGGCTTCATGAAAAAGAAGAATGTACTATAACACCAAAAGGGCTATTTTCCAATTAAGTACAGAAATGCAGCTGGATATCAGGAAAGAAATAGAACCAGGGCCCAGAAAGCCATTCAAAATCTCTCTCTGCAGTTTATCTACATTCCTCTCTGTGCATGTGTTTTATCTTCTTTCTGCAATTTAGCCTTCTCATCATTTTTGCTGGGTGGCTAAAAGCAAGTTTAACTGGTGATAGCATAGTCTATGTCTCTCTTCAAGAGTGAACCACCTCTGATTCTTGAATTACTATGGCAGGAAAAAGAGGGCCACACAACAGTTTGGTCATTTACATGGCCTATTCAGAGAAAGAAAGAATGACTTTCTCAACCCCAATTCCAATCTCCCTAGGAAGAAGACTTGATTAGCTTGGTAATCAAGCAACTTACCTCCACCCCTCCATGATCCAATGAACTGTAGCTGAGGAGGAAAGTTCTCATTGTGAAAATGTGCTTTTAGGCTCTCTACCAATACAAGCAGAGGTTTAGTAAGATAAACTTGTCTAAATGGTATACTCTACTGAATGTTTAGCCTTGAGAAAGTTATTATATCATCTAAATCTTAGTATCATTATTAATAAAATGGGACTAATATATTGCTGGTTTCTTGGGAGGATTAGATCCATCCCATAGCACGTGATGATCATTACTTTAAAGAAGTTATAGTTTAAAATTAATCCACTGAAAGAATTAGTCATATTTTATTTATTCTGAATGAAAAATGTTATCTCCTGGCTTGATAACTAACTACATGATTTCCAAGCTCTATTACCATTCTTTAATGCGGGTGATTTTTTTTAAGTTGATCAAAATCATTAGCCCAGCAACAACACAAAAATCAAATGTACTTTAAAAACAAGAGATTTGCTAATGTTGGAAGGCTATTCCAAAGCATGCTATAATATAAAATGATTTTGAGAGAGTTTAATTTGTTTTGAGCAATGGCTGTCTACCTTGATCAAGGTGAATGATTTGCATTTGATGGCTCTCATTTAGATGTACAATTTCTGTTAATACATAACCTTAATAGAATAATAGACATATTAATATTAATTGGACATAGTTTAATAGATATACCTTATGTATTTGATAATATATATTATGTAACACTCACCTTAAAATATGTAATTCATCTAACATTTATTGAATATCTACTATGGACCCAAACACTATATTGCCATTATTTTTCCTACCACTTCTTATTTTGCTTTTATAACAAAAGAGGTGAGGTGTATGTATGATTGAAGCAGATACCAGAAATGAGAAAATCATCCAACTGGGAGTCCTGCAAAAATAAAGTGACCAACATTCCCAGTAGAATAATGCAATATGCCTTCTATAGGTTCAGGTAGGCAATATTAAGAGGAACCTAATTTCCTAGGTATCACCATAACACAGATTGCATGTTAGCACTATAACAACATGTCTACACAAAAATTTCCCCTTGAGTACATTTAATTTGGGAGTTTATATATAAATGCAAAAGGAAAAAGAACTTCTGATTAGGACTAACCACGCTTAAAAGCTGACTGTGTTCTTCAGGAAATTATTGCACAAAGTCAGGTTTAGGTAGCACCATTTAGCAGAAAATGTGGCCATGGATAGCTTCTGAGCCTCTCCATCATCAGGGATATATTGAGACCCTTTGTGTAGTACAGTATGAAAAATCCTAGAGAATGAGGAGCCAAGCTTGGGTCAGCTGCCTTGACTGGACCAATCAACCATGGCAAATGGACAGGACCAAATAGTATGGACAAAGTCACCTTGCACACATGTAGGAACCATTCTCAGAGAAAGGAAAATAATTATGAAGTAGGTATCTACTCTTGGTGTCTACTATAGTCTTAAAGGAGAGGCTGAGGAACAGAGCCCAGTAGAGTAACAATGTTTTACAAAGAAACAAAAAGTCTATTTCCTTCTCTTCAAGAACATGACAGTCATTATTGATTATCTCTGGTTGACCATGATATTTTCATTTATAAAGTACAGGCATATTTGTCTTTTTAAGAAGAAAACAGTATTGGTTTTTTTTTTTTTAATATCTTCCTATTTCTACAATCTAGAATCTAGACACTGTGATGTGATGCTTTTAAGATAACTGTGTTTGTATGAATGCTGAGTTCGTCTGTTAAGAGCCAATGCTCTATTACTAACATTTATAGTAAGTGGCTGAAAACATTTGGTGTTGAAGTTAATTTGCAGTCATGAAAAGTAATTTAATTGTTGGACCAATGGAAAGGCAATGGGAAAGTTACAGTAAGGATAAGAAGCAGGAGGAGGAGGAGGAGGAGGAGGAGCAGGAGGAGGAGAAGAAGAAGAAGAAGAAGCAGCAGCCACCGCCGCCGCTTGTGGTTCCTCTACAGTCCTCTAAAACTGACATGCATTATGCAAACATTGGAGACATGTGACAGAATTATTAGGAGATTCTT
Organism: Suricata suricatta; assembly: GCF_006229205.1. Classification (NCBI taxonomy): domain Eukaryota; kingdom Metazoa; phylum Chordata; class Mammalia; order Carnivora; family Herpestidae; genus Suricata; species Suricata suricatta. Next base: position 146,888,851 of record NC_043700.1, on the reverse strand, counting down.
CCACTGGGAAGAAAAAAATATTAGGATTTGGAAAAGTTTAGGATTAGTTAGGAGAAGCTGTTTTAAAAAATATCTAGAAGTACTTGGGTGGCTCGGTCAATTAAGCATCCAGCTCTTGGTTTCAGCTCAGGTCATGGCCTCAGGGTTCTTGAGTTCCAGCCTGCATCTGGCTCTGTGATGACAATGCAGAGCCTGTTTGGGATTCTCTCTCTCCCTCTCTTTGTGTCCCTCCTCCCTCTCTTTCAAAATAAATAAATGAACTTAAAAGAGTTTTAAAAATATGTAGATCTAGATTTACCTTATCTATATCTATAGATAAGCGTCCAGGTCTTGAAGAATGTAGAATATGTAGATCCTCTTCTGGGTTGAAAAAGAGTAAAGGTGAATTGCTTGAGGCAGAAGAGAATAGATGATGCCAAGTTAGCAGGTCAATATAATCTGGGTCATATTTTACAGTCTTTCAAAATGGCCCTTTGATATATATTCCAGGGAACAGAGAGCATCACCAGGCACTTCTTAGCATTAAGCCATCCTGTAGGGCAATCAAATATGTTGATAGTCCATATATTCTAAATTTAAGTCATTATTCTAATGAACACAAGGTCTGCTAGAATTCTAATCATGCCATCGCATACTAGGAATTTGAGTAGATGATTTGCTACCTGCTTTGCTGATGTAATTAATCCTGATTACTTTGATTTGTCAGTGTATCTGGGCCCAGTAGCATTTATGATATTAACTGTCCACTGATATCTGATCAGGTATTAGAGAGTATTTATCTTGATGGCAAAAGCTCAGTAATTCGAGATTTTGTGCAAGTTTATATCTGGTTGAACTGAAAGATCACTTCACGTGAAGGTGGCATTTTCTAGTGTCTGCATTTACCACTCAGTCAGTTACTGAAAACCTAATGCATGCAAAGCTCTGTTCAGGGAGGTGCACATGGATAAGTTATAGTCTGAGGAAAAGCTAACCATGAAAAAATCTGATTTTGAGGTGGGCACATGATTGCCTGGAGTAGTCAATGTTTCCCATGAGCCTTGTAGCTAAGTGTTACCATCTCACCATTTCTGAGGATGAAATGAAAGAAGAATGCTGTGTGCAACTCTAGAAAAATGTCCTTGGTTGCAAGTATGCCTTTATCTTCCTTCTTTCCTTCTTTGCTTTTGCAATGTAGGCATGATTGCTAGAACTGAAACTTGAAATAAAGGTCATAGGTGGCCACACAAGAAGATAAAGAAGGTATCTGTTATACCCAGGATGCTTTGTGGGGGGCCATAAAGCTCTGGATGACCAACTGCTAGACTTTCACTTGTAAAAGTAATAAACTTCTATCTTGTTTAGGTTGCTGTTATTTTGGATTTCTGTTGCTTGCAGCAAAAATGAACCCCAACTAAAATAGAATGTATGGGTCATTAAAAACATTTTTTTTGCTTTAACCATCATTTCCCCCACTAACTAAATACCAATCCAATCAGATAAGAGAGCTTTTACTGAGCATGAAAAAACGAGATCACTCTGAATATATACATACCTTGCACACTCACTCCCCTCACATAACAATTATGACTGAGATGTATATCATTGTAAAAAATCCTGGGTTCATACTTCTATTTATGTCTGTAGAAGTGGTATCTGTAAATAGAAATACTGGATTAATGACATCCATATTTTATAAGTCAGTTGAATATATCTTCAACTTTCTTTCCAGAAAAATGTGTCAGTGTATGTCATTAGCACAGGGGCATGCCGTCTCAACATACTTTTTTTTAGAGTTTAGTAGTAGGCCCCTGTTACTTTTCAGCTCATTTCCTGGGTTAAAGATGAAACGTGATAGATCTTGTAATTGCATAAATTTTTTATGTATGGGATTGTTTGTATCGGCAAAGCGTCCTATCCTACATGTATTGGTTATTTATTTGTAGTTACCTATTCTGTGAACAGATTATCTATGTTCTTTTCTTCACATTCACGCTGTTGGGATCTTAGTGTATTTATTAATTTGAAAGAGTCTTTTGGTCAGAACTTTACTAGTTATTAAAATATTTTCATATTGGTTATCCCATTCGATTGGATATTCAGCTTTTAAAATTTTGGGGGGAGGTTGTTTTCCACATGGTAATTATTGACTTTTTTCAACTTTACTAGAACCAAAGCCAACTACACCATCATTTTCAAAACCCACTCTCACACACAGCACTGCCAAGTATAATAGTATCTTTGCTCAATCATTATCTGTGATGCTATCTTGTACATGTTAAGTATAGTTGTGTAGCAAGGAAGGCACAGAATTTACTAGATCTTATTTCTCTAGAAGGTTCACCTTAGAAAGATATTGGCAAGAATCATGGATTTCTTGTCAATGGAGTGGGATGCTTTGTATCTTAAATATAGTAGACTATGCCTAAACAGATTAAAAAGGATTTGAAAGCATGAAGTTTGAAACTAAAATACAGGTAGCTGCTGTAAAGGCTTTCCAGTGACATTTGATTAAACTGTATAAATAATTAACCTAGTCTCTGCCTTTCCTTGCTTTTCTTCAACTTATTTTTACTCACCTTTTTTCTCCTTTTTTTGGCTTTTTCTTCCTCATTTTCCTGTCTATAACTGTATTTGTGGTCAATTCTCTGGTGAATACTTTCAATTACTTATTTCACTTAATATGCTTACTTTTCAGTTACTATATTTCATATTTAATGACTTATTTAACTTAATATGTATAGTTTTCAGTTAATGTATTTTATATTTTGAAATATTAATTTCCTATTTGAAATTTAATTTCTCTCTCATATCCCTCCAGAACTGTAAAGATGTGATAAGATTGATTCTAAAAATTGGTCTATAGGTACAGTTTACTTATATTTCTGCTGCTACCACTAATAACACTTAATATTTATACCATACCTTTCATTCCCCATTTTATTATTTTATTGCTTTTCCACATATATCCATTTAGGAGATGAATTGGGTCCTTTCCATTTTGCCTCATTTACAAATAAGAGCCTCTTGAAACAATTGGGTAGAGTCTACTAGTTCCAAAATTATTTAAGTAACAAGTGACTTCAGATGTCAGTTTATATTTTCTTTATGCAATTAGGGGAGTTCATGGATGCCTTATTTTAGGCAAATTCAAGTAGCCTAATTTAAGTGTGTGAACATCTCAGTCAGAATTCAGCAATATCATGAAATCCCTCTCCCAGTTTTTTTTAAATGGAATTACAATGCAAAGTACAGTGGATACATAGTAATCTAAGGTTATACAGATGATTAAAATTTGGAATTTGCATTTAAGGAAGATCCAATAATCTGAGGAGGCAAACCGACGAGCAACTTATTATTTAAAAGAATAAGAAAAAAAACAGAATGAAATGGGTGTTATTCTACATATACATCAAAGTACTATGGGAAAATAATAAAAAGGATGATTATTTTTATTGGGGTTGGTGAGTAAAGGCTTTTTGGAGCATTTGGCATTGGAATTGAGCTTTGAAGAACCAATGAGATTTTGATAGTCACTTGTATTGGGTTTGGTCTGTTAATTCTAATGAGGTTTTAGGTTCTTCAGATGTACTGTGGTTGATTATACCTCCAAAGAGCTCTGGAAGGGCATTAGATCCTTCTGAATATATACATCCAAATATAATTTGGATATAATGTGCTTGTTGAATGCATGTAATAAATCTTAGTTTCTCTCATGATTTAATTTAAATTTACTGATACAGAAAATAACACTTTAGTCTTTTTAGATCATGAAATTTTAGAGCAGGAAAAGACCTTATAAATTACCTGCTTAACCCTCTATCTTATTTAAAAAAAAAAAAGCACAAAGAGGCTCAATAATTGACCAAGGTCACTCAGTTAACTTGAGAAGACTTTCCCCACCATCAGAAGGCATTGCTTTGCTACCCGCACCTTTCTATATCCATTATGGTAATTTTTACTGATATAATGAAATAATACCATGAAATCCCCAAGTCAGATTATCAGAGGATACTTTAAAGTCTGCAATGAACTTGCACGTTGAGGTAAGTTTGAAGAATCATAAAATGGACCAAAGGCAGAAAACACACTGAGACTCGGTACCTGCAAAATGAAAATATGGAATAATCTGCACCTAGAAAAGGAGACGCAGGCAGGACTTTCATTCTGACGTTTACTCACCTGGGGTGGAGTGGAGGAAAAGAGGGGAGAGAGGAAGAGAGGGCAGGAGGAGAGGGACAGAGAGAGAGGGACAGACAGAGGGAGAGAGAGAG
>NC_043700.1:146799816-146884498 GCF_006229205.1 Suricata suricatta | reverse complement strand
AGGCTGCTCGGCCCCGGCGCGCCCGCACTCCGACCCGCTCTCGGCGCGTCGCCGGGTCGCCTGCTCGCCCGGCACCGCTCGCCCCAGTTCCCAGGAGCGGGGATGCAGATGCTGTCGCTGGACCGGGTGGGCGCCGCCGCTGCCGCTGCCGGTTTTTCCCGGACTGCTCGTTGCCTCCGCTCCGACAGCTGCTGCTGCTGCCGCCTGTGACTCGCCCCCTCCCCTTTCTTTCTTCTCTTTTTGCCTCCGTCCTCTTTCTCCGGGTGTGCGCGCGCGCGGATTGCACGGTTTGCTTTGGCAGGAGCTCGCTCGTGTGTGCGCGTGTGTGAGTGTGCGTGTGTGGAGAGCGCCAGAGCCTTGCTCGCTCTCGGAGAGTCGAAGAAGAAAAAGAACCGAAGAGGCGGCGGCGGCGCGGAGCTCGGGGCCGCGCGATGAAGCTCCCACATGCCCGCAGCTGCCCGGCCCGGCCAGCGAGCTAAGCGGCCACCCCCCGGGCTCCGGGCACCGCTACCCCCGGGACGCAGCCCTCAGCAGCCGGGCGCCCGCTCCGCCCGCGCGCCCCCACCGTGCACCCGGGAAGGAGTTTGCGTGGCCCTCGCTCCGGCTCTCGGCGCAGGTTGCGGGCGGGAGAGGAGACCCTCCGCGAGGAGAAAACCTCGGGAGAAGGCGGAGGGTTCGGCGGAGAAGAAGCCACCCCTGGCTCTCGCGGCTCCCCCTACCTATTCCACTGCTCCCTTTCCCAAGCGGAAAGGGGAGGACGAGGAAGAAGAAGAAAAAGAAAGAGAAGGGGGTGGGGTGGGAGAACTGGATATAAAGATCGGCTGGGGGGATGGTGGCAGATTTTTGGTCTCTCCAGCAGCGTCTTTTCGTAAGCGGCGGCGGCAGCGGCAGCGGCAGCGGCAGCGGCAGCGGGAGGAGAAGCAGCCCCAGCTCTGACCGCCGCATGTTAATAGCTGCCGCTGGGGTCCCTCGGCTGCTGCTGGAGACGGAGCCTGACTCCGAAGTTGTGCAACTGTGGACTGGGAGAGACATTTGAACCCTGCTCTCTCTTTGCTCCGTGTTTACCCCCGTGGTGTGCTTGAAGCAAGACAACGTAGAAGAAGACAAATATTTGGTTCCTTTTTCCCCCCTTCCCCATTTTTCCATGGCCGTGTAGTGGAAGAAAGGGGAAAGGAGAGACTTTTTGTTGTTTCCTTGGCTGGGGTCTCCACCCTCCTGCTGCTTTTCTCTGCGCTTTGGTGATCATTCTTTGCGGCGTGTGGTGGGGGTGTCTTCCCCAGGGCTGGCCGGTCTTTTGCCCCGGGCTCCATGGCTGGATTGTGGAAACTGCACTCGGCTGCAGGTTGTTGAGCAACTGATGGGACGATCTCAGGGACCGGCGGCTACGAAAGGTAATTTATTCTTCTCACTCTTCCTAATAGTGGTGGCCCTGGCCCGGCGCTGGCGGCGGCGTCCGCGGGGCGGGCAGGCGAGGGGTGCGGGATTCACGCACACGCACCCACCCACTCACACACTCGTCCTCACACACTCGCCCGCACGCACACTCATCCGATCGTGATGCGGGGCGGGAAAGGCAGCCTCCTGGCTGGTGGGCGCTGGGGTTTGGCACGGGTTCGAGTTCTTCCAGCAACTGGGCGATTTGGCGGAGGAGAGGGATGAAGGGGAGAACCGACCCGGTGCATTCGCAGTCCAACACGCTGGGAATAGGAACTGGAATTTCCATCCCGGGAATTTTCCCTCCTCTCTCACCCTAGTGTCATCTCTTGGTGGGGACTGAAAGCAGACCAGGGGGCGCCTTCTCTCCGCGGGTCCAGAGCTGGTGCCGTTGGAGGCGGGAGTGGGCTGGATAGCCGATAGGGACCGGGTGAGAGCTGCGCTCTGGGGTGATGGGGACTGAGGGGCGGTGAGCTCACCGCGATCACTCCTAGACGCGTCTCTGGAGCATCCATGGTGGACGCGGTTGCCCAGGTCGCGCCCCTGAGTGGTAGAGCTGCGCTGCCTTTCCGTACCCCGCCCGTTGTGTCCCCTTCACGGCAGTTTGGTTTAGAGCTGCTTGCCCAGGCTTTGTTAGGAGGTTTTGGTTGGGAAAAGCTGCTACTTTTCGTGGGTAGCCCGGGGCGGCGCGGTGTTAGGAGTGGGTACGAGGTAAGGGGACGGTGTTGCACGAATCGGGGCACCGGGATGCCAGGGCGGGGTGGGAAGAGCACTGGTGACCGCGGTCGGCTGGGTTACAGGTAGGAAGGCGGGCGACCCACAGCTTCCAGCGGGAGAAGGGGACGCTCCGGCTGCAGGGGAACGTAGGTGTCTCCGCGCCCCCGCCACGGGTCCCCGGTGTGAGTGCAGGGGCTGAGGGTGCCGGGTAGGTAGGTGGGTTTTACAGGGGTGAGGGCGACCTCTGCCACCAGGGTCAGTTGGGGGGGGGCGGCGTGTGCGTGACAGTGTGCGCGCATTCCTGCGCGCTCTGGGGATGGCCGGGAGATATTTGTGGGGATGGCTGAGCCGATGCTACTTGAGCTGAGCTTGCTTAACGAAATCGCCTGGGATCCGCTTAACTCGAAAATCTGGTTTGAGGAGGCCTCAAGGCCTCACAGGGGTTGCAAGGAAGCCAGCCGGTGTCCCCTCTGCACCAGTGAGGAGCACCTCCGCGAGATGTGTGCCGCGCGTGAGTCTCTGGTGCAGCGCTCGACGCACCCCCAGATTGGCCCTGATGAGGACCGACGGAGAGAATAGTCATCTCCGGGGCTTATTGAAATAGCCGAGTCAAACCAACGTACCCCTAGTTCCTGTAATTTTCTGGTCACTTTCCTCACTCTGATAGACATCTGCGCTGCTTTATTTATGGCCAGAGATACACCACCAATTGGGCGAACTGGAGGTGTGTGAGCCTCCTCTGGGTGTCTCCTCCCTGTGCCTGTGTGTGATCCTGCCTGCGGTAGTTGGAGCACATTGTAAACAACGGTGTAAGCACCCCTGCCACCGTCTCCTTTAGAGCCCAACCTGCTTGTGTCTGTTGTGTTGACTTTCCTGGGTGGATTACTCATTAGGAAGTATAAGCCTTCTTGCACCTCTAATTTTACATCCTTCCAGCCAGCTGCTGGGAAAATGAGGAGCCGCATAGACTCTGGCAGGAAGGAAAATCTGCCTTCTGGGTTTTGCTCTCAAGTAAATAGGCGGGCTGCTAATTTAGTGTCATCTGGGCTACCAAGACTAAAGAATGTCGTTGTAGAATCTACAAAGACACACTTATTCAGTAATTTTTCACTTGCAGAATGTTCTTCATTTCCTTGTGAGATTAAATGGAATTTAGCCAGATTTCCCTGGTTTGTTTTTCAGTTTGTAATGGTACTAAATGACCGGGAGTTCTGGCGCCCAAGTTGTCTGTTCGTGGATTACAGACAGAATTGTCACTTATTTTACAGCATCACCAAGAGGTTTCCGATAATTTGTGTAGGAACCAAAAGGATATTTTTGTTGAAATACCTCTCAGCTTTGTTATACTCAATTTTTTTTGTCACCAAAGCAAAGGTTAAAAATGTACAAAGATGAACAGTTTTAAAAAAGTTAAAAAGATAATCCACTTTTTAGTTTCAGTAATGAAAAGCTATTAAATTCCTTAGTTGTAGATTAGCTGTGACTTCTTTGGTGTTTGGTGCAAATGACTATGTTCTATTTTGTTTTTACAAGTATAGCACTGTAAATGTAAAAAGGGTACTTATTTTCCAGGTAGTATAATTTCTAGATTTCTTTCTTTCTTTCTTTCTTTCTTTCTTTCTTTCTTTCTTTCTTTCTTTCTTTCCTTCCTTCCTTCCTTCCTTCCTTCCTTCCTTCCTTCCTTCCTTCTTTATAAGATCTTGACTTCTTGACAAAGCTCAGGCTGGAAAAAAGGAAAACAGAATTACTGATGCCTGATTTTGATTAAGTTATATTTTTATGCACTATTGCTAGTGGCTGTCGTCTTCATAGAAAACTTAGAGAACTGTGATTTAATTTATGAGAATCTAGCTTTATACATTAATTTCATTTCTAGGGGATATGTGTTAAAGTCTTTGCACTTGTAAATCTCTCTGAAGATTAAGGAACACTTGTCCTGTCATTTTAGAAGATCTAATCATAATGATTCCCAGCTCTTACATTAGAAGATTTGATCAGATCTGTTCTTTGTTTCCTAGCAGCATGTGTTTGCTAGCAGTCATACATTCCACAGGTCCTGATGTCATTAGAATCGTGTCTGTCAGTGTATTGTGCTGTCTTTAGCTGAAGGTGAATGAATGTGTCAAAGTGGTTGAAGGCCATTCCATAGCATTTTCATATCTCTACATATCCAATAGCCTGTTTCATTGGTGTGTATGGTGGCCTAGACTGTTTCTATAAACTTGGGGTGGGAGAAATGATCACTATAAAGGTTTACATGAACTATTTAAATATTTTAGTTAGACCTCTTAGGCTTTTTCAGGTATCCCTGGCCTGAAGAGTGATAAAGCAGCATGTGATTTGTCTGATGGGTAAATGCTTTTGATGTCTCATTTTAAGTGGCTTGGTGTGATTATCCTTCAGAGTGAGAGCTCTCTTCAAAAATATGAATGGGAGGTTTTCTTAATGATCTTCTTACAGTTTGGAGATTTAAATATTCCTTCCCCTGGGGAATAATAGCAAGTGTGAGACGTACTGGCTCCAGCCACTGTGGCTGGCATTGTTTCTAGTAATTAAGAGAGGGAAATTTTTTATGGTCTTGATTTATCTTTGATTCTTTAGTGAACAGTAGCTTAGGAAATCCTAAGTAAGAGATTTAAAAATGTTATAAAAGCAAAAAGATTGACGTTAGTCAAATAATGTAATGCTGAACTGAATTGTTTTTCAGATTTCATTTGGACCACTTTACCTGCTGGTTGAAACTCTCCCTGAAAAAGACTGCCAAATAGGAGTGACAGTTATTGTTAGAAGGGGGGCATTTTTGCCCAGAAATCAGTGAGGAAAACTGACTGATTTTTGTACTTAAGAACAAAGAGCAATTTTTGAGAAATGCTATGCAGCCTTAATTTAGCATGGTGTGGATGGCTAGAGCAGTTGGAGGTGATCTCAAGTTTTGCAAATGGTTATTTTCCCTTGGAGTTCCTAGATTTGCATTACATTCAAATAGGAATTTGCTCACATAGGGAGAAACCCTAAAGACAGAGGCTCTATTGTAATTTAGCTTTTGTTTCCATTGAAGGACATATTTACACTTAGATTATTATTGCATTTATGTCTTTTCTTTAATGCAAATGAATTTCTTTATATCTCTTTTATAATCTCTTTATGAATCCCTTTTATAGTAAAATATAAAGTAAAACATTCAAATGTAAGTAATGTCCTCCTGACATTTTCCCTTTGTTGTCTCCATGTGTGTGTGTGTGTGTGTGTGTGTGTGTGTGTGTTGATCATTGGGGAGAAAAATCCAGATTTTTCATTCATTGTGATTTTGGTTTTGCTGTTTATTGTCCAGTTTGAAGAAGTAGTGTAAGCATGCCTCCAGATAGCATTTATGAGTCCTAAGATATGAGTATATCGCTCCAAAACTCTTTAATGTCATTCTGTCTGAGTATCTGTGTGGCCCTATAAAATTAATTCAACTGCATAAGTAGCCATTATAACTTTTTTCTTAGAATTATGAAGTGTGCTCATGCAGTGACAAATACATGAAAAAATGAGCCACATACTCAGAATTAATTGTGATTCTCCATTTTTTTTAGGGCGCGAGTAGGGGAGGGAGAGTTCTTTCTAGGTTTGATCATAACAGATTCTATAGATCTTAATAATTTACATCTTGCTTATGTCTTACAGACACTTGAAAACAAGAATTTAGTTTAGTATTAATGAATTTCTTCATCAGAGTGATTACATATACACATTAGAAGAAGTTACCATTTGGTCCATATTATTCAAAAATATAAGTGGAATAATATTGGTGGTGATTCTGTTTTTTGTGCAAATTATCTCAGACATGGAAAATTAAAGCCCCTAACTGAATATTTCTTTCTGGTAAAACTTGTAGGTCAGTTATTTTGTAGAGAAAGTTCAGGGGAAACTCTTCAGAGTATGTAAAAAGAAATGAAAAAAGAAAACATCTTTGTAACAATGCTATGATGTTATTTACCTACTCTTACACTTTTTTTTTTGAGGGACAGAATTGGGGGAGAGGAAGAGGGAGAGAAAGAGAATCTTAAGCAGGCTCCATGCTCAGCACAGAGCCCTACGTGGGGCTCAGTCTCACAACCATGAGATCGTGACCTGAGCCAAAATCAGGAGTTGGAGGCTTAACTGGCTGAGCCACCAAGGCACCCCGTAATCTCATATTTTTATAAGTGTACTATGGAGTTTTCCAGAAGGCTCATCATCATTGATGACATCATTGCTCTGATGGCATATGGTATGTGTGCTTGTGTTGAAAATTAGGTTGAATATTTTACTCAGTTTAACTCTTAGGACATAAATATTGATAACTATAACTAACACAATCAAAAGTTGCTTTAGGTCATCAATTAAGGATGTGAAAAGGTCGTGGGACCAGAGAGTCTGAGAACAACTGATGTTGGTTTCTGCAAGATCTGTCTCCTTGTACTGAGAAGTGTCACTCCATCTGACCATATAAGGCATCATCTAGGATAAGAAAAAATAAGTAGACTGTTCAAACTTTAAAAAGACACAAGTAGGTTGGATGTTTTATTATTTGACATTTTCAGTATTCTCTTTCCAGCGTAGAAAGATTGTTTCTAGTTTTTTACTTCCCAGTTACTGAAATAGAAATTTTAAAGACACAGGTCTTGAGCCTGATTTGCTGACAGTACCAGAGGAGTTACTGGGAATATTTAAAATCTGGGCCCTGGGCCTTGATATTCTAATATCTGGAGAGACAGAATGGTGTGGTGCTGAAGAGAAGGGACTCTGTGGTGTCTTTGCCTAGGTTTGATAACTTATTTGGCTTTGGGTAAGATATTGGATCTCTCTGTGCCTCAATTTCCTGATGTATTTTTTTAATGTTTATTTTGAGAGAGGGCAAGAACATGTGAGTGGGGGAGGAACAGAGAGAGAGAGAGAGAGAATCCCAAGCAAGTTCTGCACTTTCAGTGCAGAGCCCAGTGTGGGGTTTGACCTCATGAACCCTAAGGTCATGACCTGAGCCAAAATCAAAGCTGGATGCTTAACCAACTGAGCCACCCAAGTGCCCCATATCCTAATATGTTTTAATTGGGCATAACAGTTGTTCTGAATTCATTGGTTGTTGTGAATACTTAAAAGGAAAATATATGCAAATACTTAAAACCATTCTGAACACATAATAATGGAGATGCAACTATATGCTGCTGTCATTATTATTATGTTTACTAAATCTCAGAAGGGTCCCAGAAAACTTTAATCAACTCCCCATGTGACTCAGATGTGCAATTATGTTTTACCTCATTGCTTTAGAGTATGTCTGTTAAATTGATGTTACATTTGAAAATTTCATATAAGAGATAACCTTGGCTTTATTTTACCCTCCCATTTTCAAACTCATGAAAAGTTCTGTTTTTTTTTTTTTTTTCCTTTATAGTCAGAACTAATAAAACACCTTTCTTGGCTTAGGCTAAGGTTGAAGCTGGGTAGAGAATGAATGCCCAATTAAAACTAGATTTCAAAGACCCTAATTGAATATTTATGTATCCTGGGAATTATTAGGGAGGAAATCACTTTTCTGAAGTGATATCAAGACAACTCACTGCACTCTTAGTCTGTTAATCACTATCCACGCATCACCACAGGCCATTTTCAGTGAAAAGGATCTTTGGGGTAATTATCTAATAGAGTTCAGTTTGTTTGTGAATGGTAATATGCCTCATGAGTAAGGGAGGCTCCACCTAGAGATAAGTTTTACCAGAAGCTGAAGTTTGACTGGTGAACTGTAATACTTCTGAATGACACATCGACATCTATGAGAAAACTCTAGAGATCTATTATTTATAAGCTTAGTACATTTGGGGGGATATATTCCATGGCTAGTTTAAATTCTTACGTAGGCCTGCCACTATGAAATTAGTATTGCAGTACTTATCTTTTCCACTTTGGCTAATATTGACAAGTGTTGTAAAAACTAAATTGTACTCCTTAGATGGGCCTGGCTGGGCACTGTCCCTAATTACGAACGTCTCAGAAATGGCCTTTGGAATGAGAGGCACTTGAGTTCAATCCCCGTTCCACAACTTTCTAGCTGTCGTCTCCATCTGTAAAATAGAGGTAATAAAAGCTACATTGCTGGTTTGGGAAGGGGAATAGGAAGTAAACAGAAAAATACCTGACAGAGTGAGCACTTAATGAATGGTACCTGTTACTGTTACCTACAGTATTATTAGAAATGTCCTTAAGTGCCATTAGCAAGAAAATTTAGGTAATTCAAATATCATTTTTTTAAATTAAAGAGTTCTTGATGAACTTTGAAAATCAATAGCATTTTCTTAAGCAGTTGAGAAAGATTTCACGGATCTTCTTGGCTTTCTCATGTTCTTTCCTTCTCTCCTTTTTTAACCTTTTGTTCAGTATCTATTTTTGAGTTTTTCCTCCTAATCTTAAAATGTTATGCTGTGCTACGAATTCCCCACCAAAAATCATATAATCCTGATAGGAAAATATTTTTGACAGCCACAAGCGCTGTGCTGAAGATCGACTTTAAATCATGTATAAAATGAAAGTAGCAATTTAACTTAAGACACTTCAAATTAAACTGATCATCTTTTCTCATGGCATCAACAGCTCTCTAAGCTTTAACTGCGTCAGGATTTTCTACAATGTTGTAACCAAATAAAGTCATCATCAACTTCCAAGATTTAAAGATTTCTATACATTTAAAAGGCTTATAATTCTAAAGTTCAAGTTCTCATAAGATTGCTATAAATGCAGATTAACCCTTAAAATTCAAATCCCAAAATTGCCTTAAAGACCAGAAATATTGAAAAGGTCCTAAATAAGTCCACATTTTATAATTAACATCTGTATGTCAGTGACAATTGCCAATAAAAGAAATTATTAAGGTGTGTGGTTCCTACCTATAATTACCCAGCCTTTACGCTAAAGCTGAAAGCGTGTACAGCAACATGGTAGGTGGTAAAAATGAATGAAAAAATAAGCCGAGCATTGGACAGCTGAGCTGCTAAATTGTACCAGAATTAAGTGTTTTAAAGTATGACTCAAGAAAATGAAAGCCAAGTAGAAACGACACCCCCTTCTGTTTGATCAGCTTGTGTTGGTGTTTATGTGTCCTGCAGAGGCAGAGTGTGTTACTATTCAGGACAGCCCCAGTGGCTCCACAGTAGCCTGAGCCTGAGAGAATAGGGGAGAGACTCCAGCCCAGTTTTTGATGTTCTGCATGGGTGGGTAACCTGAATACTAAAATGCATTCCATTGACAGCTGACCCTGTAAGAAGGTTTTCAACAGTGTCCTGTTTTGTTTTGTTTTATTTTGTTTTGTTTTTCCCCCTTTTCCTTTCCTCAAAGCTCTTCCAAATACTTTTGAATAAGAGTAAATGGTCCTGACTGATGGTCGTCTTTTTGTCTGAGACTTTATTTCTGGCAAGAGTGGCAGGGCTCAGCTGGTTTATATTTATGTCTTCTGTTTTTTGTTTTTGTTTTTTTTCAGAATTTTCAATGTTCTTGATTTGTCAATGGCTGATGGTTGTTGTTTGAACCTTGACTCAGAATACTGATCATGACTTCAAGGAGTGGACAAAGAGTCTATTGAGAAATCGTTTTGTGTTAACATGAGGCATGTGTATATCTATAGACTTTGTTCTTTATATTGGTTTTAACTTGTTCAGTTGAATTTGTTTATTGAGGTCTAATCATATTATTAACTTTAGTTGACTTTGGAAGAACAGCTTAGACACCATTTTCTTTGAAAATAATACACATTTTTTGAGTTATACATAGATTCATTTTAATTAAATTTACTTTAATCTTCAACAATTTCTATGTATGACAGTTAAATATTATTTAAGTCATTCAAAAATGCTGCATATTTTATACCATCTCTGTTGTCTTATGGACCTAAATTCGACACGTACAAGATTTAGTATAATGAATGTATTCATTATTTCTCTTTTAATTGCAATGAGACCTCTAGCTAGCTTTAGGCTGAAATGATTAGCTTATTGGGAGGTTATTGTGTTTCTTACCTAAAGAATCTTAGGGCAGAATAGAGGCTTACCTAGACATTAGAAAAAAAAAGTACCTTGAATACCACTAGCACTAGGATTCTGCTCCAACTGCATGCCCCTACCCAAGCTGCTATCTTCTCTTCTCTCTGCCCACTGGATCCTTTCCCTTTGACCACAGTTTGAATTAGGTATTAAGCTTTAGATCAATCTACTCTCACTAGCTTAGTGGAGTTAGTAAGGTATTGTAGGTCCTCTATGGACAAACACATAATTTGCTTCGAGAAAAAAAGGCTTAGTTAAGAGAGGGATCTTGTGCACTGAAAAAGGCAGTTAAAACCCAAATGTCCACTGCAGCGATCTTTTGTTAACTGAGACAGATGAGTCGTTAGGAAAATTGGCTAAGAAAACCATTAAAAATGGGCTTTATTCTCTTCCTTTCAGTGGCCAAGGTGATTTTGGAAAATGCTTCCCTACTTACTTGACTTAGAAAACTCAACAAACATGTACAAATTGAGAGATTCAAGTCCTCATGTTCAAACACCTGTGAAACTGCCCAAGTTATCAAGACTTTGTAGATCTCTAAAGCCACCAAATATTGAAAGATGTGACTTTACTTAACATATGCGGTTCTGCCTTATGATGGTAGAGTTTCCATTATATGGTTCCAAACAGGGGCACTGGATGCAGGTTTGGCACCACATAGAGTACTGGATTTTTGCTACACATGCTTAAAAATGTAGAGGAATACTGACCTTAATGTAGGTGCACGTGTAAATGTAAATTATTTAGGCATTGAGCATATCCAGGAGAACAGAACTCCCAAGATATGCCATTTGGACATAGAGCTCCCGGTTAATTTATCTTATGTATAAGTCCCACCAGCCACAGTAAAATGGTCCTCACTGAAAAGGAACAAAAGTTCCTAAACTACAGTGGAGGTTTCAAGGAGAAAAAAAATGTCCCAGAAGAAACTAAGGAAACAAAAACTTATGGTATGGGAATAAAAACAGAGGTGCCTGGGTGGCTCAGTTGGTTAAGCATCCAACTCTTGATTTTGGCTCAGATCATGATCTCATGATTTCATTAGATGGAGCCCTTCATCAGGCTCAGTGCTAACAGCATGGAGCCTGCTGGGGATTCTGTCTCTCCACTCAAGATCTCTGCCCCTCTCCCTGCTCATGCTCTCTCTTTCTCTCTCAAAAACAAACACATAAACTTAAAAAAATACAGCATAAGAGAAAAGCAAATAGAAATGAAAGCAGGGGCACCTGGGTGGCTCAGTCGGTTGAGCATCCAGCTTTGGCTCAGGTCATGTTCTCGCACCTCGTGGGTTCGAGCCCCGCATCACACTCTGTGCTGACAACTCAGAGCCTGGAGCCTGCTTCAGATTCTGTGTCTCCCTCTCTCTCTCTGATTCTCCCCTGCTTGCACTGTCTCTCTCTGTCTCTCAAAAATAAATTAAAAAAAAGAGAAATGAAAGCAGAGGGGCACATGGGTATCTCATAGATGTCTCTTGAACATTTGACTGTTGATTTCAGTTCAGGTTATAATCTTATGGTTCCTGGGTTTGAGCTCCACATAGGGTTCCATGCTGACAGCCTGGAACCTTCTTGGGATTCTCTTTCTCCCTCTCTTTCTGGGCCTCCCCTGTGCACAGCTCATTTCTCAAAAATAAATAAAGAATTAAAGAAGGAAGTAAACTCAGAAAAGATGGGTTTGGGGATATGAATCCATCCATTGAGACATCTAATTATTTTACACTTGCTAGTATACTCATTATGACATGTTACCCATGGGAATATATGTTTATTCAAGTAAACCTTAGGTTTAGAGGCAGAATATTCAAAAGCACATAAAGTAAGACATTTCAGATAATTGAGTTAGGATAACTTTATTAGCTGACTAAAGAATCCAGTGAAAATATACTTCAACCTACCTAATAATAAAGTTATTCAAATGACAGGCATTATTCAGAATAATGGATCCAGTATTACAAATCTACAGTTTGGGTAGTATTTACTTCTGACAACATGACCAGCTCAAATAAAATAATGCTATAGAAGTATTATATGTAGAAGTTGGGAAACCTCCTAAATTTAGCATTTTTTAAATCTTTATTCAAATGGAAAGTTGTATTGACTTTTCATTTTTAAGTACCAATTCAATATCAGTAGTAATATATGAAGATAATTTGGGAGAATTTTAAAAGGTTAGTATAAACCTTAAATAGAAGAACTCCCATGTAACATCCTATTATTGCAAATCCTAGAAGAAGAAACAGCACTAAAAATTAGTAGGCTGTCAACATTGCATTTTTCTGATTCGACATTATTAAGCATTATTTGTGAGTATTTCTTTTTTTGGTGCATTTGATTAAATGTGTGATCTTATCATGGTGAAATAGCCTGCTGGGCTGCAGACAGTCATGTTTAGAAATGAAATTTGCATAGAGTCTCTGAAGAGACATTTTTTCAATATTTTCTTCAAAAAATTTTTGAATATTGGATGATAGTGAGATGTGGTGTATATGAGTATTTTCTTCCTTAAATATAAAGAGTGTTGATACAGAGCAACAACACAAAAGTAGTGGGGTATGAAAGAAAGCATTTGGTTTGTAAATGAGAAATTAACCTATTTTATTACAAATGAATGGACTATATGTACGAGGAACACACGCGGTATCAATGTCAGAGGATGGTATGTTGTCTGCTTTGTTTTAGTAGTCTTGCTGTGTTGACTTCCTTTCCTGCTATTCTGTCTTAGCATGGTACATTCCGTTCTGGAATTTTGGTATTATCCCAGTGTTCATCATGTATGTGTGCTCTTTTGATTCTACTCAGGTGCCCATAGTAGCTGAATTTTGATTTCTATTCATTCTTCCCAATGTAGCTCATTCCAAATTCTGAACAATCATATTTTAAAAAGTTTTTTTTTCTGATTATAGTACTTGCTCATGTAGAATACTTCTGAAATATGAGGTCAAAATAGAAATTACCCAACATATCATAGTAGTATATCTCGATGTTTAAGAGATTATTTCACACATATTTTAGCTTGATTATCCTCATATTCTACCTGTATATTATCTATATTTTATGCATATGCATGTTTTTCTTAGAATTGAGGTTCAACTACATATAATTCTCTCTAATTTCCCAATGTGACTTATTTTTTGAAAGCATCATTTTTAATATTTCATAGTGTGATCCATTATGATTTGTTTAAGCATTTCTGTATTCATGTGGGTTGTCATATTTTGCTAGGATAAGTAATGTTAAGCTTGGCTCATTCTTTGATGATTTCTGTAGCACAGATTCCTTGAAATGCAATTACTAGGACAAAGAGGAGTAATTACTATTTGACTTTTACCGCTCAGTTACAGTGATCCACATGCATTGTTGTCTGTGCATAAGTGGTCCTCCTAACTTCCTGGACATGCTTTCTTAAGAATTGGTAACTTTAGGTTAAGTATAGTTAGTAGTTACTAACTCTAGGTTATTATATATTAAGTAAAGTTAGCAACTTGCTGTTTGGTAGTTCATAAGAATTACTAACTCATATATATCAGTGTGTAAAAGCTGAGGTCAGTAAAATAGTAATAAAACAATGAAATTTACTGGCCATTAACATTTAAATAGGACTGTACCTAATGTTTGAATTTAACATACCATCAAAACAAAACAGTACGATGAAACTGATTTATGAAGAATTAAGAAGTACACCATCGAGTTTATGTCCTCATAAACTTTCTTAGTTTTGTTCTCTGTTCTGAATAGACCTCTTATCTCTTAAATTCATCTAAATCATCAATTTGACAAAGCTGTTCTTTTCGAAACCCATATGGAACAAGAACAGTGGTGGGCTTGGTTTGGACTCTTAAAATTTAAGCAGAAAAAGTAGAGATGAATTGCCAGCAACCATATGTAAAGTAAATGAAGGTTGTCCATAAAAAGAGAAAGAGGTCAGTACTGAAAAAGTAACTAAGCAGAACAGTGTGGCTCATTATTAGTAAACATGAACTCAAATTTTGCTAGGTGTAAGTTCAATTAGAGATCGATGCATAAGAATAAGAGCGAGGTACAAAATGTGAGGTGTTTAATGGCTCAAAGTAAAATGGAAGAGGAAGATAGCAAGTGTGTAATGCCACTTGTTTTTTAACATTTATTTATTTTTGAGAGACATAGACAGAGCATGAGTGGGGGAGGGGCAGAGAGAGAGGGAGACACAGAATCTGAAGCAGGCTTCAGGCTCTGAGCTGGCAGCACAGAGCCTGATTCAGGACTCCAGCTCATGGACCACGAGATCATGACCTGAGCCGAATTTGGAGACTTAACCAACTGAGCCACCCAGGTGCCCCTGTAATTCAACTTTTAATAATTTTTATAGTAATGACAGTATCTGTTGAGTTCGTTTTTAGTAATTCACTCTTTGGTCAAAGGGATGAACAGTGTACTTTAAATAGATCTTTGTGACTTCTGCTTCCAGTCTAAAGAGGTAAATATAAGGTATATTTCTAGCAGTCAGATTGGTAATGAATCTTACTTCACTTTCTATGTTTTCTTTAAATCTGCACCAGAATATATTTATAGGACAGAGTTTGAAGCTTGATAAATAAATGAATGTATAACTGCATGAGTGTGCTTTATGGACCTAGAAGAAACAATTGAACATGAAAGCAGTTTTTGAAGTTACCGTTCCAAGATAAATTCAAGTACCACTGTAAATTGCTCTGTGCCAGCATATGAATAATAAAGGCACAGAAAGAATCTTAAAAAGTGCACTGTAGCACACTTTATTTCCTAAAAGTAAATATTAAACTGCTGTTGATTAGCAACGCTCCATTTGCTAATTAGTGAGCATGGGGTTTTTCAGTTAGGTAAGATGAGGAAGCTTAGAGATCCGCTGTACAATACTGTTAACCAGAGTGACAATAATGTATTGTACAGTTAAAAACCTGTTAACAGGGTAGATCTCATGTTCAGTGTCCTGACGACAATAACGTAAAAGTTAAAAGAAATTAAGTTGTCAAGGACTGAAGTGACCTGTTTAAAGTGACATGTCTGGTTTATAACATATGCTGCCTGTCAGTAAGGAATTTCTCCGTCCTGCATGTGAGTGTCCTCATTTCTGATTTCAGGCATGGAGGCACCCCTGTGTAGTTGGATCACACTGGTCCTATAACATCTTTAGGTCTGTTTCATTTGTAAATTGTGGGTAGGACTGGAGGCTCTTTCTTTCTAAAAACATCCATGAGGTAAAATAAAATGGTAAAGCTCATTAGAATACCTGTGCTTGCAAGTTGATATTTCAAAAAACGTTATAGGTGGTGGTTTTTTAAAAAAAATTCTTTTAAAAAAAAAATGTTTATTTATTTATTTTGAGAGGGAGAGAGAGCCTGAGTTGGGGAGGAGTAGAGAGAGAGAGAGGTAGAGAGAGATTCCCAAGCAGGCTCTGTGCTAACAGCACGGGCTGGATCTAATGAACCATGAAATCATAATCTGAGCTCATATCAAGAGTCAGACACTTAACTGACTGCTCACCCACGAGCCTGGGTTTTTAAGAATATTCACTGTATCCTTCTTAAAGAGCTAAAGCACAAGATTGCATGTGGTAATAGTGTATTTTAAACCAGTAAAAGGTTAGACATTGTAGTTGCGATGGTTTAAAAAGAAATGGACATAATGAAGATATTTTATATTCTTTAAAAATGTTAACTCTGAGGTTATCTTAAATTTCTCTATATTAAGATGCTAATTTTTAGCAATAAATCATTTTAAGATTTGAGATAGGATTTTATAAAGTTTCTCATTAGTTTTTTCCCCTTATGTTTACATATCAAATGAATTCTATATCCAGAGCTTTGGGCCCAAGGTACTATTATCTTATACTAAGGCAATTCAGCATCTCTTCATTTATAAAGCATAAGTATAACATTGAATATTGAATAATCAATGTTCCCTTACCTCCCCTCCCCTTTTTAAATACCTGAATTTATTTACATAAAACTATTACACATTTTTAGGGTTTAAGCATTAATATTTAGTTCTATATTAAACGAATGATCTTTACTGAAAGTAATAAACACACATGTAGAGTAATACAAAATATATCAGTAAATGTATGTTGATGAGAAGCAAAAAAATAAAATAAGCTTGGGACTAAGAAATGCATGATTTCCAAACCTCTGCTTTAAAGCCTTGTAAAAGTTATTTAATTTCTCCATGCCTTGGTTTCCTCAGGTTTAAGATGGGGATGAGAGCACTTACCTTTAAGATTTGTGAAGGTTAAATGAGATGATATAAGTAAAACATTTAGCACATGGATTGCTTTTGTTGTTTGTGTTAATTTTTTCATATGTTCCTGAAGTTGGTATTTCCTATGTGGGTCTCTAAATTGTTCTTTTTTTCTGCAGTCTTCAGAAGACCAGCCTGATAAAGGCATTAATTTTGTCTTTCACTATATGTGCTTTAAAAAAATTTAAAAACGTTAATTTTTGAGATAGAGACAGATCATGAATGGTGGAAGGGCAGATAGAGAGGGAGACACAGAATCTGAAACAGGCTTCAGGCTATGAGCTGTCAGCACAGAGCCTGACGTGGGGCTTGAACTCAGGAACTGTGAGATCATGACCTGAGCCGAAGTTGGACACTTCACTGACTGAGACACTCAGGTGCCCCCACTGTATGTATATATTTGTTAGCACCAAATGTCTGCAGGATCTTAGCATTTAAATGAGGCATAAAATGATAGAAAGAGCCTCTGATTTTATAACATTTGCAAAATCATAGAAATAAGAGGACATTAAACAATGCATCTATTATCATGAATTACTTAGTTAAAATTGTGGTAAATGCTACAAAGGTCAAGTCCAGGGTGGTATGAGAGATACAGCAACAAGATCAGACCTTGTCTGTGTTGGAGGGTGAGTGGGTTCTGGAAAGACTTCCCAGAGCAATTGACATTTGAACTGAGATATGAAGGATGACTAGGCACCCTAGAGAATATACTGGTTCACTGCTCCCTTCACATTCTGTCATCAGAAGAGCTCATCACAAACCCACACGTGTTCCAGTGGAAGAGGTTAATAGAGCTGAATAAAGAAAAGAAAATTGAGCGTAGTTGCTTTGATTTGGCAGTAGGGACAACGCATCTGAAATTTTCCTTTTACAGAAAAAGTACGTTAACATAGAGAACATTTTAATACCAGTTGTCTGCCCATAATATTAAATTTCAGGATGACAAAATAAACTATCTGTTGACCATAAAGAATGGTCATGTACTGTAGATTTGAGATGAGGGGAATACTTAAGATCTGTACACATATTGAAACCAAGAGTTTTTTGTCCGGTTTTAGAGATGTGTGTCTGTGTTTCTGTGCCCGGGATGTTGTTGTATTCTAAAAGGTTGGTTTCTGTCTGTCCTCATCCCATTTCGCCCCATCCTCATCGGCTTATTAAGAGGAGTCTGCTATCTTTTGTTCCTGAGGAACTCTGCGGAAGTGAGAAAGGAGCTTTAGGAATACCAGTACTAGCCTTTGGCAGTGCTGTGGTTATCATCGCTTCCTTATCAAGGAATACCAGTTGGCAAATTGCAATTGGCAATGTTGGCAAACAATTGTTAAGAGAAATGTAGTATTATCATTAAGTAAGGAGAGTAGACTTTGTGTATTATCTCTTCACTTCTAGAATTAAGCTTATTATTTAAATTTTGGAAGCTCCCCACAGTGTTTAAGGAGAAAGCTGTTTTATTTATTGTTATTTAGTTCAAATCAGTTAATATTAATAAAATAATGATAAAGCATATTTTTAAAAACAGGATATGTGGATTAAGAAGATTATTTTAGGTGAATAAAAATGCTTAAAATTTTTTAATGTTTATTTATTTTTGAGAGAGAAAGACAGCATGTGCAGGGGAGGGGCAGAGAGAGAGAGAGAGGGAAACACAGAATTTGAAGTAGGCTCCAGGGCCTGAGCTGTCAGCACAGAGTCCGATGCAGGGCCCGAACTCATGAACCCTGAGATCATGACCTGAGCCAAAGTCAGATGTTTAACCGGCTGAGCCACACAAGCATCCCTATGAATAAAATTTTCAATAGAGAAGGAAGAGTATAATAAGATAATTTGAAGCCACTAATCGCCTTTCCTCCATTTATCTATGTTTGTCGAGTGCTTCCTGTGTGATAAAATTAAATGCAATTGTGATAGAGATGAAAAAAGGGAAAATACTGAGTTTTAAGAGAATATTAGGGATCTCAGCCACTCTAGATAAGAGGTTTTTTTCATCCTGTGGAGCCCTGGAGTATGTGTAGGAATTGGCTAAGCAGACAGCCTTCTTGAAGGAGACTGTTTCAATCTGTAGAATAAGAAGGAGCTTGGTTCATGTGAGAGAAGTTCAGAGAAGGGTTAGTAGCAGAAACATAAAACTGAGAGAGGAAGCAGCATGAAATCTGGCTGATAAGTAGGAGCCATGAATTTGTAGTAGTTTTTTAAGGTTGTTTTGAACTTTAGTCTAGGAATCATGGGAAGACCTTAAAGGCTCTAAGCAGGGCAGTAACAGTATCAGATTTTCATTTGACAAAGATCCTGTTGGCTCCTCTGTGTAGACATAATTGGAGGAGGCATCCAGAAAGGGTTGTGGAAAGACCAGTTATATGAGAGTCCACGCTTCTGCTGTGCACCTGGGAGGTGTAGGATAGAGCCTGCCTTTTTCTGGCATCAGTTGGGTCGTGTATAAAGAAGAGGTTTGCATTCAATAATATCTCTTTTGACTCTAATATTCTGTACTCCAATTTAATTGTAAGGACATAGGTGATCTAAGTGATGGTGATCAGATCTAAACATGTTACTCATTTTCCTCATGTTACTACCTGTTGATGTACTGGTGTAGTTATAACACTCTATCCAATTGTTTAATCAAATATATCGTTACCTGAATGTTAAAATACCTTACTCAGAGACCTATAAGTAAACTTTTTATGTTTATATTTTATTTTTTTATTTTTATTTTTTAAGTTTTGATGTTTATTTTTGAGAGACAGAGCACGAGCAGGGGTAGGGCAGAAACAGAGAGATAGACACAGAATCCCAAGCAGGCTCCAGGCTCTGAGCTGCCAGCACAGAGTCTGATGCAGGACTCGAACTCATGAACCACAAGATCACGACCTGAGCTGAAGTCGGACGCTGAACCAACTGAGCCACCCAGGCCCCCCCATATGTTGTATTTTAAATGCATCATAAAAGTCATATGTTGTGTATAGTTAAGAAGAGGGTTCAAACCACAACCTTTTGGGATTATGGTCCAAGTATTATACTTATAAATTATCTTTGTTGAAGTCATTCAATGGAATTCCTATTTTAATGATACATGAAAAGACTGTAAGTAGCACATGTTTCTTGCAACTCTGCCGTGATGTGATAATCTGAGTGACAAATGCAAAAATATTAATTGTATATTATTAAGGAACATCCAAGGCATTTTAGCTTTTATGTTTTTCATTAATAATTTAAATATTTTATTTTTCCTTGTTCTCTCTTCTAGTTCTCAGCCCTTTGTTATATGTCTTTTATGGCATTTATGACATCATGCCATAGCTTTTGATTATTCCTCTTCTTGCTTTATACCTCTGTGGAAATATAAATTCATTGAAGGCTGGAGCTGTTTTTAGCTTTTCAAAATGTGGAGCACCTGAGTATGTAAATGAAGTTTGTGTTTTATGTTGATAGGTTGCTTTTTTTTAAAGGTGGTGGTGTCGTGTGTCAGATAAAGCATCATACAGAAAATGCGTCTTGTATGACTTAAAAAATTAAAATGACAGACTCTAATAACTTGGCTATGTCTATGAGACTTAGTGATTTAGAACACGCTGTCAGGCAGGTGAACTGCAGCCTAAACCTTGGAACTACTGTATAACAGCAATGTGACTTTGGGTCACTTTCCGAGCCTTGGTTTCCTCTTTGTATCATTGGGCTAATAATACGGGATTGTGAGAATTAAATTCATTCTTATAATACAGTGCACTGTCATAAGCTTTGATTATTGCATAGGAGAGTCCGATGGGAGGCACGGCGCTGTTGCCCCGGCTCCATGTAACAAGAAGAATGGAACACAGTGGTTCAAACCATCTCTTCTTTTTCTTTGCTTGCAGACTTTTTATAAGATTGACATCATATTTCTTATCTGTTGCCTTCAATTTTCATGGCCTTCCATTTGGAATCGTTTTGTCGTGTTACTTCATGTACACTTATCTCTGACTTATTCTGGAAAGAATGATTATCCAGCCATTTATGAGATACAAATGTAAGCCTGAACACTGGTGGGCACTGCCAGATAAGAATGCCAGAAATGCTTGTGTTACTGATTTCTATCCATTCTGTAGGCATACATAACTAATACAGAGAGATTATAAAATGCCATTTGTACACAGTGTTTCAGGGAAGACTCACCTCCCCTTTCACCACCATACCTTGCCCTCTAAATCAACTATCTTTTTAGAATTTGAAGAAAATTACACATTTTTAAAGTGACAGTCTGCGGTGCCTGGGTGGTGCAGTTGGTTGAGCATCTGACTCTTGATTTTGGCTCAAGTCATGATCTTCCCATTTGTGGGTTTGAACTCCACATTGGCCTCTCTCCAGAGAGTACAAAGCCTGCTTGGGATTCTCTCTCTCCGCTCTCTCTCTGTTCCTGCTTTGCTTGCTTTTTCTCAAAATAAATAAATAAATAAATAAATAAAAAATAAAAGTGACAGTCCTAGAAAATAGTGTTATTGTAACAGAAATAATTCTTTCAGCAGACAAGGTATGAGCTCAGAGCCCTTTATCTTGAACAAACTTCTGTCATGTTGAATGGAATGATACTTTTATAAACACATATAAGACAATGAGGGGTTATAGTGAAATAATATTCAGCAAATTTATTGGCACCTTTGAGAAAAAATATACAGTTGACATGCACAATTGAAACAGTATAGTTTTCAATAATATTTTGGAGGCAGGTTTCTGAAAGCATTTGCAGATGTGCATTGAACTAGGAGTTGGTGCCTTTGATGTTTAGTCTGTGAGAACTTGCTTTTCACAGGTAGGCTTGTAATATGATGTCAATATTTGTGTCCTGTTGAAGAACTGTTATTTCAGTATAGGATATTCTGTTTTCTAATTATAGTACATAGAGGAGATACAATTTTAAACCTCTGTTGACAGCTGAAAGGACTTTTTAAAGAACATAAAAACCCGTACATTCTTATTTTGGGCAACCAACTTCTGATTTTACTTACAATCCTAACTGCCCTGAAAGTGAAGTCATAATTTTTCTATGATTTTTGACTTACTACTTTCTTCCAGAATTAAATTGTTTTATTTTTAATATTTTTCTGAATATTATATTAAAAAGAACTGTTAAACACAGTGTGACATAGTTAAACGTATTAAAAATACTTATTTTGAATAATACAGGGTAATTGTAGCAAACCAGATGTTGCTAAGTTTTTATTTAATCAGAGACAAAAAATATTCACAATATAGTTTTGTCTAGCTGTCAGTTTAGATAAATGAATCCATTTCAATCAGCATGCTCCTAGCGAGAAAAGGAGGCGATATAATAACATTTTTCCAGCTACATTTGTTGAATATAAATATTAATCTTCAATGTGGTTAAAACCATGCTGTGCCAACTCCATTATAACCGTAATTGCAGAGAAGCTTTTTAGATTTTTTATTTTTATGAATTTTACTTCTTTTTATCCTTCTGGAGGCATTGAGTTAGATTCTACTTTTCATTTAGATTATATGTCCATGTAGGTTTGTGTTAATCTTATATCATCTTGAGGCTATTTGTTAAGACACTGTTGTGTAGTTTATTCTCCAAACATAATACAATCATATCATCATGGTTTCCCTCCCAAACCTGCACCTCTATCTTTACCTTTTTAAAATTCATTATAGTTTATGAGAAATATTTAAATATTAATATTTTATATATTCCTTCTTTTGTTTATAGGATTAGTTAAGAAAGACTCCTTCCTGAGCTGCACTAACTTTTCAGGAAATGGTGCATAAAGTAAAACACTTGAAGGAAAACACAACTCAGACTAACAAAACAAAATAAAATAAGACATAAAGCCAAAAAAAAAAAAGTTAATTTCAAGCTCCATTAGATATGCCAGTGAGAAGAATAGCAGGATATCATGATAGGTACAGGGACCAAACTGGTAAGGAATGAATGAGTTCATATATTCTAGTCATCTTATTGTGCAGTCAAGAAAGGTGGACAGGAGAACTCAGACCAGAAGGTGAATAATTTCCTCTTAAGACAGTATCAACAACATCACTTTTCTGTCATAATAAAAGTTTTAAATTTAAATTTATATTCTGTCTTAGAGGCCTGTTTTCAAGGGGTTATGGTTAGATATTTGATATTATGGTCCTAATTGTTGATTTTTGTCATATGTATGGAAAGCTTGTAGAGAAAATTGCTGGCCTAGTAGAAAACCACCATGAGCTGTACCATAATTACTGGAGCTAATTGATTGTTCCAGTTTACATGGATGTTTGTCTAGGCCATTTATTGAGGAAATATAGAAAATGAAGATTGAAACTGGAATTTTATTTCTACCTCTGAGGGTAATTTTTTTTTTTTAAATTTTAATGTTTATTTATTTTTAAGAGACAGAGACAGAGCATGAGCGGGGGAGGGGCAGAGAGGGAGACACAGAATCTGAAGCAGACCCCAGACTCTGAGCTGTCAGCAGAGAGCCTGATGCAGATCTCGATCCCATGGACTGTGAGATCATGACCTGAGCTGAAGTCAGATGCTTAACCGACTGAGCCACCCAGGCGTCCCTCTGAGGATAATTCTCGAGGATGAGTCTCAGATTTTTTTTAAAGTCATGTTCTCTCTTTTATCTCAGTTTTATTCATGTCCTCTTCAGAAAGCAAGTTTTGAAAGGGTTCTTCATGAGTAGATGGAAAGTTGGTTGGAAGCATTTCACAAGATTCTCTTCAGAGAGAAATTAGAATGCTAAGGAGAGAGGAGGAAATCATAGGATTAGTTTTATCTCTTCTTGCTTTGATTATGGAATTTTGAGAAACAAGCAGAAAGCATATTTGATGGGCTCTCTTTGCAGCTCTAGATACTACCTAAAATATAAGCGGTGAAAAGACAGTGATGCAAAATTGTCCTTTTATGGATTTCACATTGGCCTTCTTGCCTCATGAATTGAGTGAGGAATAAAACAATACTCTTAGCTTCTCCTAGAACAGGGTGGTTTTGAATGTAGGTGTAAAACCAGATTGGTGAGTGGTGGTGTCAGTCAAATGTCTACTTGTGTTTAAGATTTATATGTCAACATGTGGGTGTTTTGCCCACACACTATGGGGTAACAACCCATATTTGATTTTTATTTTTTTCCTATGGTGTGGAGGGTGTGTGTCTGAGTGTTAGTGACTTAATGTTTGTCTGGACAAAAGAGGTAGGTCATTTGGCGTTGTCATTCTTATGTTGGCCAGTTTCTGTCTGCCTACCTATGCCTTATGAAGCACAACAGAAACAACAATCTAGAAAGCGAGTAATCAGCTTCCAAGGGCAAAATGTTAACAGATTCCAGACCTTAAATGTATGATTTATGGGAGTTGTCAAATATAACATTCAGAAATCCAAGTTCACAAAGCATTAGGTAAGTGTCTTTATATTTGTTAACCTCTCATTTTAATTTTTGATGTCTTGTTTAATTAGTCAATATCTTTTGTACTCATAAAATTTCTATAGTGGCAAATGAAAACTTATATTGAGAATAAATTTTTTAAGTTTATTTTTTATTTTTAAAGTTTATATTTATTTTGAGAGGAGAGAGAAAGAGAGAGCATGCAAGTGAGGGAGGGGCAGAGAGAGAGGGAAAGAGAGAGAATGAACCCCAAGTAGGCTCTGCACTGTCAGTGGGGAGCCTGATGCGGGGCTTCAGCTCATGAACTGTGAGATCATGATCTGAGCCGAAATCAAGAGTCAGCCACTTAACCCAGATGCCCCTTGAGGATAACTTTTAAAAATCATACTTTAATTTTTGTTTCTAAAAACAATCTTTGTTTACATATGAATGGGGTCTTAAAGTCAGAGTTGATGAGAATTTCATGATGTTAACTTCCTTTATTATTACTCTTTCTTCCAGCTTTCAGAAAACTTTAATATGTTTATTTTTCATAGCTATAAGTTTTTGGGTGAAATTTTAAATACCTAAAATGTGTTTATATGCCTTTATTTGGTTTTTTATTGACATTAAAATGCATGTTACATGAATGTCGGAGCCACTTTTTTATTCTTTTAAAACTTATTACAATTCTGATATAGTAATGGTCAGAAACTTAAAATATGGCTTGACTTTGGTCCAGAAATTAAAAGTTCTTAAATTGTATATGTATTATTTTTTACTAAAACATTGTGTGTTTGTATTTTTCTTAGTTGAAGGAGAAAAAAGTGGACTGGGTTTTCCAGATTATCTCTGGAGGGAATAAAGAAAAGTTGTGTTATAAATCTTACTTTTTTTTTTAAGTAACCCTAAGTCCCACATGGGCTTGAATTCATGACCCTGAGAGCAAGAGTCACATACTCTACTAACTGAGCCAGTTCCATTTTTTTAAGGCCAGGAAAAAAAAGTATGCTTAAGGAGTGGTGGTGTTTAAAATGCATAAAAAGAGGTTAACAATTCATAGTGGTCACGTAGAGGTGCAGAAATGAACACACAGCTCCTTACTTTAGGGAACCTCCTCGAATCCTCTGCAGACCTGGTCCAGGATCAGCAGCCTACTTGAGTTCTGGGCTGCCCTAGGCTTGTGATCATTTAGGAATCCTTGGCAGGGCATCTGAGTGGTAATGGTGGACTCTGGGGACCTGGGAGCATTATCTCGCTGCCTTTTCTGATTAGACAGTGACACATAATGATTTCTGATGCCTTCTGTAAGGTGAGTGGAGCTTGAAACCATCTGTATGCAACAGGGGAGGGTCCTCGTGTTCATTAAACTTCATCTTCTGAATGTGACACCAGCCACCCTTTCCTGCATGATCCCTCAGACATTCTGGAGAATGGAAGGGAAGAGTGCCTCCCTTCCATAGTCTCCAGCCCTATCACTGGTAAGCCAGAATCCGCTTTGGATTTTATCCCTTGGCAAAGGGAGGGGAAAAATCAATTTTATCATTTCACCCCAAGGTTATAGCTCCTTTCTGGAATTTAGCAGTTTGCACTTTGCTGCTTTCAGTGCTGCTGCCTGGTGGAATGGAAGGGCAGTCCAGTGATCCCAGGGAGTGGGAACAGCCGTGTACCTTCGGTATGGTGTTGTGACCTGTGCTGTGTCCTGAATGGTGCTATGGACTCATTAGTTCCCAACTGAACCCACCTCCCTGGAGTTTATGGCCCCACAGTTGAGGGTCTAAGTAAGCCTGAGAATTTTAGAAACATGTCCACTTTTATGTGGCTACTGGGTTAGTACGTGGCCTTTCCATTTCTGTCCTTCATATTTCTATACTGACAGGGACATTATCCTTTCTGCTGTATCCTCTTCAGCCTCAGTGCTGTCCTGGGGACATTAACTTAATGCTCTTTAACTATCAAGTAATATGTTTCACCTTGCAAGATGTATGAAAACCAGTTTCAATATCATAGTAAAGGTTTGTCTGCCATAGTAAAGGTTTGTCTGTACAGGTAATTATAAATACCACCTCGTTATTTACTTTATTAAAGTATAAATTATTATATTTTGACAGACATCTGTTTATTAGGTATCTCTGTTTTTACTTCCTTCTCCTCTTTTAGTGACATCCAGTTTAATTCTGGAGCTAATCTTACTTCATTCTTAGGAAAAGCAAGGTTCTTTCTTCTGAGCCTTATCAGCAGCCAAAACTGACCTTTCAGTGACAAACTTATTAGCTCATCACGTTCTTTGGATTTGGTTGTGCATCTGTTTTTTTCCTGGCCCATGGTCACAGTGAATATTCCAGTGAATACTTCCCTGGTCTCCTTAATATTTTTTTCATCACTTCTCTGTACCTTCTTGTTCTCTGAATTCTTTTCATAAAAACTCTCATGTTCTCATTTTTTTTCTGTAACAGCCACTCAGAATGTTCTCCACCCCTAATCCTTGTCTCCCCAAGAATTACCATTCAGAATTTATGATGAATCATCTTGCCATTACAGGTTAGTCACTTTTGCCAAGCTTAGATTTAGTTCTCTATTGTTCCTCTTCAGTTCAAATATTACCATAAACATTAACATTTCTAAACCCAATTACAATGCTCATGCTTTGCATCAGACATTAGCACAAGCCTTTCTCCTAGCTTTGTGAGGACTGTCTCAGAATCTATAGTTATCCAATTGGCTGAGATTAATGACTACTTCTTTAAAAGAAAACACCATGAGCTTATTTTAGCTGTAACTAGACAATCTTTAGAATTTAGAAGAGCAAATATATCATTTCATTTTGAAGTGCTGGAGACAAAAATCTTTTTGTTGTTGTTGTTGACCTGTCTCATTGCTTTCCACAATGTCAGAACTATCTTGTTCTCCTAGCACGTGTGATTATTTTAACTTCAAGGTCTTCTTTAAAAAAAAATTTTAACATTTATTTTTGAGAGGGAGAGAGAGAAAGGAAGAAGGAGCATGAAGCCTGGGTGGGGCAGAGAGAGAGGGAAACACAGAATCCGAAGCAGGCTGCAGGCTCTGAGCTGTCAGCACAGAGCTCCATGTGGGGCTCAAACCCACGAACCTTGAGATCATGACTGGAACCAAAACTGGATGCTCAACTGACTGAGCCACCCAGGCGCCCCAACTTTGGGTCTTTAATAGCAGAACTGAGATTTTCATGTGAAGTGTATAGCAGAGCAACATTCATTTTATGAGTCTCTTTTTAGATTCTGGACCTTAGGAGAAATGCAAGTACATCTGAGGTGAATAATTTTTGAATTAAGAAATAGAATATATTTGGCCTTTGTGTGTTGGCTTTACTTTATGGGAAGATGGAGGAATGAAAATTTGGGGAGGTTTTCTGCTTCTACTTCAGATTACCTGACAGAATACTTGAGTGGCAGCTCACCTGGGATTGTGGCATGATGTTGTACTTTCTTTTTTCTTTTCTTTTTTAATTTTTAATGTTTATTTATTTTTGAGGAAGGGAGAGAGAGAGTGAGCACAGTTTGGGGAGGGGTAGAGAAAGGGAGACACAGAATCCGAGACAGGCTCCAGCCTCTGAGCTGTCAGCACAGAGCCTGGCTCTAAGCTCTGAGATCATGACCTGAGCTGAAGTCAGATGCTTAGCCAGCTGAGCAGCCCAGGTGCCCCTAAAGTTGTGCTTTCACCTCACTCTGGAGATGTTTACGTGTTAGTTTAGAAAAACAAAGCAAAAGCAAAAACAAACAACCAAAAAAAAAAACCTTCTGGAAAATGGATACTTTATAAAATCCAGCTCTTCTCTACTATCCCCAGAATTAAAAAAGGCATATATGAAAGTGGAACCTCATTATCTTCAAAACTGAGATCCTTAAACTCTCTGTGAAGGAGAAACAGAAGAGATACCCTACTGGGAAATCATATTTGACCTTTTTTAGATATTTAGAACTAGATTATTTTACAAACCTGTGCTTTGGGAGTAAGTTTTATATCTAAATGGCATAAAACCTTTTTATTTTAAATTTTGTGTTCTGGAGCTTAACATTAGTTACCATGCCTAGCACAGAATATGCGCTTCATGTTGCATAAACAGAGGGCACAGCTTTGTTTCTCCTTCACAAGGATATTTGCAAAAGATGCCTTGAGGAATTTTTGCCTTTTCTTCTGGTGATACTTATTTTCCCATAAAGTGTTTCTTTTCTCTAAGAAGTGCATTACAAACATAATGGAAAAGAATGATTCGTTCTTTAAATTCTTTCCTTAGCCGAGTCTTGGAATTTTATAACTAATGAAACACAATGTTTTCTTCACAAGTTCAAATGTAGCACTTAGGTTTTCATTTTTTATTCATGGATCTATCTTTGTAAAACCATTCTTTTGTCAAAAATCAAAGGTTAATAAGCTCTAATTGTTAAACACAGTCAGTAGAAGCTCTGATATGCCGATAATGTAAAGCTTTGAATACTTGAAATGGTCATTATTTGATGTTCTGTGACATATGGACTGCTCAGCAAGCTACTCTAAAATTTTGTGTTAAAAGAAATGAGGATTTTCTTAAAGACTTCATTTCAGATCAGTTTACAACAATAGAGAAAAGTTGTAAAAATAGTACAGAGAGTTCCCACATACCCCTTAAATGGCTTCCTCTAATGTTATCTCTTAAAGAACTGCTATGATCTGAATGTGTTCCCCGAACATTCATATGTGGAAATCCTAATGCCTGATGTGATGGTCTTAAGAGGTGGGGTCTTCTGGAGGTTGGATAGGTTGTAAAGGTGGAGCCCTCATTAATAGGTTTGGTTATCCTGTAAGAGAGATTGTATAGAGTTTTCTGGCCCCTTCTTCCATGTGAGGACACATGGTCATCTGTGATCCAGGAAGGCTGACCACACACCTAACCTGCAATGCTATGATCTCAGACTTTTAGCCTCCAGAATGGTGAGAGACAAATATCTATTGCTTATCAGTTGCCCAGTCTCTGGTATTTTACAATGTTGTAGCTCCCCCAAACAGACAAAGAAGTAAGCATTAGTATAATACCATGAACTCAATTCTAAAAGGCAGATCTTGTTCAAATTTGGTGAAATTTTTTTTCCACTAATGTACTCTGGATGTATTTAAATGTGGGGGAACTTATAGTTGGAGTTATGTACGATGGACAGGTATTGCCATTACTTATTTTTTTTTCCAAATAGTAGTGACAGAAGTTTGACCAGCATCTTTTAACCCATGATTCCATGAGAGTGACATCCCTTTTTTTCTTATCCTGAAGTACATATCTAGATGCTAGCGTATGAGAAAAGGAACATCGTACTAATGTAGTTCTTATCTAAAAGCAAAGTGGCATGAAATTGACTTTCTGACAGCAGGGAGCCTATATCCTTACTATTTTAGGAAATCATTAAATATTAATGATGTTAACATTAGTTTGTATCCCATTTAAATGATTTTTTCCAAAGATTTGATAAATTCTGTATTACCAAATCATTGTGGATTCAGAATCAAGTTAAATATTCTAGTTTGATGTTTGGAACTATAATACTGTAAAAGGTACTATACTGTATCAATCTCATCAGTCAAATAACTACTGTTCTTATAGAAGATAGTAAGTGGTACAATGTAGGTATTCCAGACTGACCCAGGACTTGAGGGAGATGGTCAAGAAAAGGTAAATCAAGGGCTTTAGAGGCTCACCCTGTTGCATCTGGTCCGTATGCCTTGGCTCTGGCCTTTACATTGCCACACGGCCTGACCGGAACCTTCCTCCCTCTCGCCGGGTCATACTAGACTCCCCAGTGGTTTCGCCAGTGTGCTCAGCATTTCATGTGTTTGTATCTTTGCTCTGGTGCTTATTGAAGCCTTGTTCATCTGTTTCTGAATAATGCATAGGTATAGAATGGTCTGTGCCACGTGAGTTGTATAGAGGGCAAATAATTGAAGTAAATCTTTCAAAGTAATAAAGCCATAAAACAGTTTCCCTGGTTGCCCATCTAGGCATTGTTAACCTCATAACGTTGTTTTGAGAAAACATGAATTTTTGGCTGTCAGATATTTGTCCGATTTGAATTTGGATAGATTGTACTTCTTGGTCTTCAGATTAACTCTGGGAGGATAGTTTTCCGTTTTCTTTAGTAACTTGTTTTTTTCCACAACCATATATAATTTTAATTTTGTAAATGGATGAAAAAAAGCCAGGCTAACATTAAATGACTTTATAAATCAGAAATCTAAATGTACTTAAAGAATATATTTCAGTATCCAATCTTCAGTTATTTCTAACTGTAAAGACTTAATCCTATCTGGATGTCAGTACCCAGCATTTAAGACTTGGCTTTAGCATTTATTAGCCACGTGACATTGGCATGTTCCAGAATCTGGGGGAAATCAGGGATGCCACATAGAACTTACATCCACAGTGTTAATGAGAGAATATGTCTAAAGCAGAGAGATATATCTAAAGATATAATATATCCAAACAGCAGAGTGCTTGGTCCCTAATAAGGATTTAATATTAATTATTATAATCTTTAAAGAAGGCATCGTTTTAGGACTTAAATCACAGTATACTGTATGATAGTAGTTTGGGAGAGTATTAAAGATAAATTAATGGAGGTATCATTGGTGAGTTCCTAGAAGTTACATTATTTAAACTTGTATCACATAATTGTGGTATTTCTGTTCTTTTCATTTTAGATAAAGAAAACATTAGTTAATTTACTTTGAAATGAATTTAGAGATTATTATAAGTGTAAATGCTTTGTCAAAATAGGGCAAGAATGGTCAGATAATCAGGCAGTCATATGAATAAAGAAAAGTAGAGAAATTAGAATAAATCAGTAGTATGACAATGAGAAGAGGAGGAAGCCATACAATGGTGACTTTAATAGAATTTCCCCTTATTACAATGTAATAAAAGCACTACCACAGGAACATTTTTTTACTAGGCTCCTGGAATAAGAATATTGCTAATCCCAAGTGAAATAATGCATGCAAATATGCTTAAAGAGATTTAACCCAACAGATCTTTCCTTTTTTCACCCATCCGTGGATCCCGAGGTGAGCAGTCCAAAACTAGTGCAGCAGGTTCATGGTGACAGTAAGACCGGAAACTCCTGTTCTTTCTGGTCCATTAGCCTCATAATGTTGCTCTTGTATCATAAGTGTCCTGGTGGTCACACCTTGGACACTTTACTGTCAGCCCCTCACATTCCAGACATTCCTGTCAGCCACGTGTCAGAGGACAAAACATGTTTGGGAGAGTTTGGAACCAGTACTGGAGGAGGAAAGCTTTCCTAGAAAACATTCAGCTTATCTGGCTTTCATCAGTGGTGTGGCACAGGGCCACGCTACCTGCAAGAATGTCCGGGGAAGAAGTGATTTTCCCATAAACACTTCCATCCTGAACAAAATTAAGATTCTGTTATTTAGGAAAAGGGGGGATGGATAGTAAGCAACCTGTCCTGTTTCTACAAACCCTTAACAGTTCTTGCACATAGTGAGTTTTCTAAGTCCAGGAGCCAGCCTGCTGTCATTGTCCTTGTGATGGTATTGGATTGGAGTTCTTTTAAATCATTAAGATTAGTCCCAGTTTGATTAGAGTAAAACAGTACTTAGTAAAACTCTCAAATATTGTAAACATCCCTAATGTTGCTGCCCTCCCTTATCATTTCTGAATTTGTAGTGTGGGGTTTATTGCATACGTTAATTAAGAAACTATAGTGAGATTTTTTTTCCCGAGTTCATTGAAAACTTTTCAATCCCCACTGTATTTCTTTTATTTGCATGTTATGTTTACAAAAGATGCATGTTACTGTTTATCTCAACCACCTGTCACGTGTGAGTTTTATAGTAGTACAGATTTCCTTATCCATTTAACAAAATATTTACTGTGTGCTAATGAGAAGTTTGTATCTTGATATGACTAATAATATATAAGGCTTATCAAGCTTGCAGATCAGTCTCGAATATTTTAGTCTTAGGTAAATGGTACAGGAACCTCCTGGGGAGAAGAGGAGGCTGGCTTGGGCCCAGTCAGGCAGGTTTTGTCCCATGCAGGCATCCAGGCCATACAGGTGTTTATTGTGCTAGACAGGGAAACTGAGGCAAAAGCCCTGTTGTGTGGAGAGGCCCGGCACCGGGAAGTTTGTTAGAACGATGTCTGTGAGGAGACGGTCATAGCAGTGTGCAGGGCTAGCCAGACACGCCACATAAACAGTTTGTGGCAATAAAAGGAAATCCACGTGACTTCCGTGGGTGGAGGTGAGCTGGGCATACTTGCAGGCTTGTCTGGCAATAGGGTGGGGCAGAAACTGAAGTTGGAAGACATCCTTTAATTCCAGGTGAGAGGGGTTGAAGAAGGAAGAGGCCAACAGAACAGTAGTGATTTACACTGGGAAATAATTTGTGGAGGTTGTTGGGAGGGGATGGAAAAAAAAAAAAAACAAATAGTCTCACAGTGTGAGGCCTTTATCCTTTCCTTTCTTCAGGCTACAGTATTTTACATCTATCTTCTTATCCTTCCCTCTTCCCCTGATTATTTCAGCCTTATCCTGTAGGGCTCAGATTAGACACTGCACTCCCCCAAATCTGGATAAGGTTGTCCGTCTCCACATTTTCTTAGCAAGTGCACTTCCTTTGCCAGAACAACTTGTGAGGGCTTTTTTAACTGTCAATCTACTACTTTCCCCCACACATAGTATCTGTGTTCTTCATTTTATCCTCTGGATCTATCTCAGTGCCTGGTACATGATAAATGATAAATATAAATTAATCAAAAGTATCTGTAATGTGAGACATCTGCATTGTAATGTACAGTACCTGACTGGATGTGTATTTCAACATATCACACTGAAGAGGTACTTTGGAATATGCCGAACTATTACCATGGCAGAGTGAAACTACCAGGTTGGAATAAGGAAATGAAGGAAACTGTTTGAGAGAGGTGTTACTAGATGGATAGATGAGGAAAATGGCAAAGATAATGACCTTTTTTAAGTGGTTAACCTCTCAGAACCCCAGTTTCCTAATGTAAAAACAGTGGGTAGAATGGTGATATCTTCCACCTGGATTGGTGTCTGAATTAAATATGATGATGTGTATGAATCAGGTTTGTAATTGACTGAGTGATCGACTATTTTGTAAACATTATTATACTATATTATTTATTCTTATCTAGATTTAAAGAAACAGAACATTGGTTCTGTTGGCTTAGGTTTAATTCCAGTTCTGCCAGTTACCAGCAGTGTCA
The DNA here is from genome assembly GCF_006229205.1 of Suricata suricatta. Taxonomy (NCBI): domain Eukaryota; kingdom Metazoa; phylum Chordata; class Mammalia; order Carnivora; family Herpestidae; genus Suricata; species Suricata suricatta. Next base: position 146,851,443 of record NC_043700.1, on the reverse strand, counting down.
CTTTGGAAAACTAAGTGCGTGCATTCATTTTTAAATTGGGCTAATAATGAGAGCACCTGCCTCCATGGCTGTTAGAAAGATTAAGTGGCTTAAGACACGGAAAGTGTTTAGAACCATGACTGGCACTTAGAAAACATGCTTCAAGGGGCCTCCTGGGGGGGCTCATGGGTTAAGCACCTGACCTCTACTCAGGTCATGATCTCACAGTTTGTGGGTTTGAGGCCCGCATTGGGCTCTGCTCTCAGCGTAGAGTCTGCTTCAGATCTTCTGAATCCCTCTCTCTACCCATCCTTTGCTTGTGTGACCTCTTTCTCTCTCTCAAAAATAAATAAAAATTTAAAAAAATGTGCTTTAAGCTAAAAGTACAAAATATTATGTTGAGACTGGCCCTCAATTTTCATCAGGGTATTTCGAAGAATGCAGCCAAAGGAGGCCATGTCGTATTGTGGGAGCGTCATCAGTACCATGATTTACCCAAGTTGTAGTCAATCAAGGTGATTTTTTTGCATCTGTGTCAGCTTGAATGTGGAGAGTGATGATGTGTCAGTAGCTCTGGATGTAGCTCTACTGTAGAATTAGGTGCTTGAGTATTTATTATTATAGACTACTAAAAATTATTTTATAATTAGCATTAAAATGAAGAAAAATCCATTATTCAGTTCATTTGAATATGCTAATGAAATGTAAATATCCTCAATCATAATAGTAATATCTTATATGGAAGGTATTAAGCTTAGGTTTTAAGTTCTTCAACATCTTTAAATGCTTTCATTTAAATGCTTAGGTTTTATTTAAGTGCTCCCCTCCTTTTATACTATATTCCACTTTTTCTTCTTTCATCCATTTAGTTGTAAGACATGCTAACTGTTCTTCCCAGGCTATGTTGCTAAAATAACAGTTTGTATTTTTTGTCCTTGATAGAATATTACATTTACCATTCAAATGCTTCATTTTATGGACCAAGAAGTTGAAGTTGTTGAAAGGTTAAAATAACGTATCAGCAGGGCTCCTGGGGGGCTCCTTTAGTTGTATCCAACTTTAGTTCAGGTCATGATCTCACAGTTGGGGAATTGGAGCCCTGCACGGGGCTCTGTGCTGACTGGAGACTGCCTGGGATTCTCTCTGCCCCCTCCGGCTCTGCCCTTCCCCTGCTCACACTTTTTTTCTCTCTCTCTTAACATAAATAAATAAACTGAAAAAAACCAAACCTATCAGTATACTCACACATATTCACAGAGGAGCAAGCTGCAATAATGAGGTCAGCATGAAAGCCACGGTCTTTGGTTCAGTGGAGTAGCCTCTGTGGCAGTGATCTCTCTGTTATGGCCGGGGGACAGCTGTGGAAACTAGTGCTCCCGAGCCCTGGAGAAGGGCATTGAGGAGCGTTCTGGGAGGGTCCCCGCTCTGTATGAGAAGATATATGAGCTTAGTTCCCATGGTGCTGACCATGGGAATGTTCCAGGGTTACAAGTCTCACTTTCATCCTGTAATGCTTATTAACCAGTCAGTAAGAGACAAAAAAGGTGAATTTAAATGATGTATTCTGTACTCAACAACAATTACACATTTGGGTACCTATTCAGAACCAGGCATTAGTCTGACTACTTGGGGTCATAAATAGACAACAGATAAAGATCCCTGTCCTCATGGAACATTTTTGTAGAGGAGAGAATATGTATATTCAAGATTATATGTGTGTGTGTGTGTGTGTATATGTGTGTATGTATATATATGTATGTGTGTATATATATATATATAATAAACCTAATAAATGAAGAAATTATATTGACCTTGGAAAGGAATTGGTGCTATAGAAACAAAGCAGAGCAGGGTAAGGGCTTTGGAGTGAAGGTTGGGGGATCGAAGGCAAGTTGTCACACTGAATAGAAGATCACAATAGGCTTCATTGAGAAGGTGACATTTGAACAAAGACTTGAAAGATGTTAAAATATATAAGAAAGTTTAATGCAGATTTCTCTACAGCTTTTAATTATATAGAAATTAGAAAATGAATAATGAAATGAAAACATCACTCTACATTTTGGACATTGTAACATAATCATAGTTATAGATATGAACCCTGCTCTAAAGGTAAATAGTAGAGTTTCAAGGACTTTTGTGAGTGAAAACTTAATTTACTAATAAGGAGCAGGGCATCTTCTACTGAAAGAATGAAGATGATAGATATAAATGAACTGCTTAGGTTAAGAATTTTATCATCCCCTTACACAATGAGAATGGTCTTTTTGAGAAGAAAATATTTTTCCTTTTGAAAATTAAAGTTTTTTTAATATTATAGTAAGTTTATTATATCTGAAAATGTGTCTGGTATAATAGTTACTGAATACAGTTTTAATTATAAATGCATCAGTTTTGGTATCTAGTTGTATATGAAAGTATTATGTTATCTGAGTGAATGCAAAGGTTTGCCTTCATAGCTTAGCATCACATTTAATTTTTTTTCTTGACACTAGAAGTTAGAGAATGTAAGAACTGTTTGCCAATAACTCTAAGCTATATAGCCACATTTTCAGTATTCCATCCTAAGTAGCATTACTATGCTGTTGTAGTGTTTTCTTAATGTAGTAAGCCAAAACTACTAAGTAATTCAAAAGTGTTGGTATGGGACCATATGAGCCCTGTTAATAGTGGTGGATGTAGACAGAAAAGCTTCTTAATTTGTGACAGAATAGAATATTATAATACCTTTTGCTCAAAATTTTTGTTGTGGTGGAAGTTGTGGTTTGGCCCATTCTAAACTGCCAAAGTGAGAATTATCCATTGACATTTAACTGAGAAGAGAATTTTACAGTATCAATAATTATATTCTGGTTTTAAAACACATTGTGAATCAGGTCAGATAACAAAGGAGTTTAAATTACTCCTCCATTTGTTGGGAAAGAAAAGGAGAAATCTTGGTGGTGTCCAAAGGAGAATTATAGACATATGAGAGTTGTTTTTTTGGTTTTTTGTTTTGTGTTGTTTTGTTTTGTATTTTGCTGTCTTGATCACTTGCACTATGAAGATGTGAGAGGCTAAAATGGTATTGAGTTCAGAAGTCAGAAGTGAGAATGTGAGCAAAAGAAGGACTAACAACAAAGCAAGTTCCCAGAAGAGATGGAGGGGGAGCTCAGCTGGCTCCTCCACATGTGGAGAAATGTACCTACCTCATGGCTGTAGGGAGTAAATGAGAGGACATGCTCTCTTTTATCTGGCCAGGTGCCTAGTAGTAATTGGCACTAAAATGTTAGATCCATTCAACCTCCAAATCCTCACTCCAAAACGTCAGTCTTTCACCCAGTTTGCACTCAGTAGATAGGCATTAATTTTTTAAATGTTTGTTTCCTTTTGAGAGAGAGAGAGAAAGAGCACATGAGCATGACAGGGACAGAGAGAGAGGGAGACACAGAATCTGAAGCAGGCTCCAAGCTCTGGGCTGCCAGCACAGAGCCCAAGGTGGGGCTTGAACCCAGGAACCATGAAATCATGACCTGAGCTGAAATCAGAGGCTTAACCTACTGAGCCACCCAGACACCCCTCAGTAGATGTGTATTAAATGAAAGTATTCAATTTTTGTTTATGATATTGAAAAAAGGTGTTGAACTAGTTGATCTCTATGTCTTAATTTGCAACCCAGGCCTCTGATTTGGCTAATTTCTAAATTACCAAATCTTTCTGGCATGTCATTGATTGAATAAAGCTTTACAACTATCAGTTATAGTTTTGAATGACAGTGCAGGGTGTTACAGCTTGTGGACCAAATGTTGTTTATAGAATTGAGAAAGAAGCAAAAAAAAAAAGTTTCTTAGTGAGATGAGCACAGAATGAATAAAGTCTAGGTGTGTAAAGCCACCTCAAACTGACTGAATTGCTCCCTGGCCTGAAGCTCTTTTCTAGGACTGGGTTGAAGTTTTACTAGACTTAAAAGATTGTGTCCCTCCAGAGAATTGCTGGTTAACCATGAATACATGGAAAAGGAATTCTGTTCCCACTGGTCAGACTCACTTTGGTGAGATAGATAACTTGACTATGTATAGAGGTCTTTAAATACTTGAGTCAGTTGGTTCCTCTTGTTTTGATTCCTTGTTCACCTTTTCCTGAAGCCTGCCTTTAGGGATGGAGTGGACTGATGGATGAGACCTCTAGTATCCTGGTCCCTCTGAAGGTTATTTTTCCTTATAAATTAATAAGTTAACATTCTGTTTATGTATCATCAGTCCCTATGGGCTTGGGTACAGTGAATCTGCTCTTGAGAGAGCTTTTTTTTCTTTTCTTTCTTTTTTTCTGGATGTTCAGCCTTCATCAGTGTTTCTAAGCATGTGAAAGTGAATCCTCTTTAGTATATGTCAGTGAGGAAAAACCCGGACGCTTTTTCTCTGGTGAACATATCAGCCATTTTTCTACTCTGGACTTCTTGGAGATAAAAATTTATATCACTCAAAGCTGTTCTTATTCATATTTTTGGTGTTATATGAAAATAGTCTTTACTACATATGAATGTTATTCTAATAAAACGTTTTAGGGGTTACACATATGAAATAAGATTTTTATGAGCATGCATCAGTATTATGACAACTTTTTAATGATTGTTAGCCTTTGTATGTGGAGGTCAGTGTAAGATTTGTAGATTCATGTTGACTGTCATATGAAGTTTAAGAAAAACATGATAAATTATAGTAATAATTCTTTTGAATTACATTGTCACAGGAAGTTGTTACAGGAAAAGTATTACTTATTTCATAATTCAATAAAGTGAATTAGTTCTAAGTTTCCATAGTGTGGTATATATCAAACTCTTTGTCTGCCTGATGAAATAATTATTGTAAATTCTGATTAGGACTGTGTTCTGCCTATCTTTTTAGATAAACAAGAATATGAATTTGCTTTCTATTTCAGATGTTACTACATTAATATCTTTTGCTGTGCACATGAACTTACATATAATTATTTATTCATTTATTTTTCAAAATGAAAAAAAAGCTTTACTCATTTATAGTTGTATTCCATCTGAGTTTATAGTTTTATATTTATTTTATTGTTGTAACTGACTTAATAAGAAATCACCTAAGTTTATTTTCCTTAAAATGTTACCCTTTTTAAAATTTTTTAATGTTTTTATGTATTTTGGAGAGAGAAAAGGAGAGAGAGAGAGAGAGAGAGAGACAGAGCACAAGTGGGGAAGGTGCAGAGAGACAGTGGGAGACACAGAATCTGAAGCAGGTTCCAGGCTCTGAGCTAGCTGTCAGCACAGAGACCAATGTGGGGCTCGATCCCATGAACCGTGAGATCATGACCTGAACCGAAGTCAGACGCTTAACCAACTGAGCCACCCAGGTGTCCCTAAAGTGTTTTATCTTAATGAATGGGCCATAAGATTCTGAAAATGCTAGGACTCTACATTTTCCAACTATGTATTCATTTGTGCTTCTGGATTTTTATATATTAAATTTTTCAAATTTAAGAAATGAAAGTGTTACTTTAAATGGTTTGTGTATCTTGCCATCTCTTATTTATGGGTATATCACAATTTTTAGTTCTGCAGGCTGGGATGTTTAAATATTCTTTGGCTAACTGAACTAGGTTAGCTGCGTTTTGCTCCACTGAGAGAGAGAAGGTTCCCGGTGTCTCCATTTTTTGACACAGGGAAGAACACCAAACGAGATGGGAGAGATCACCACCAACAAAATCCACAAGTCATTTGTCTATGACAACTTCATGAGAGAAGTTGAGAAACATCCTATTTTTTGACTTGAAATATAACTTCAATCTGCCTTTTAGATGTTCTGAAAATTGATAATGATCACACACAAAAAGAATCTTAGGTTAGCTTAAAAAAACAGCTGTAAAATAATTAATGCAGCTGGGCTTTTCTGCAGTTATTAGTATTCTGGAAATATCTCCCTAAGTTACATTAGCTTTTTGAAAGCTCTGCAACATCTATTTTAAAAATCTGGTCAGTAATCACATCTCTAGTGCATTAAATGTAAAACAAGATCTCTTTAAGAGCTGGATGATACTGTGATATTGCATATAAAAACAATTATGTAGTGAAATGATTAGGGTGAAACAAGGAAACACAATGAAATATATTTCTGAGTAACTTTTGTAACAATGTGAATCAGTGTTGCTGAGGCATATAAATTGACACTCTTGCACTCCTGAGTTTGTGCTGAAGGCCTACAACTTTCTGCTTTCAGCTGATTGATTTTGAATTTTTCAAACTGATTAATGTTTTCATTTGAATGGTAATGCTGACTTTGCAGAAGATGTGATCTTTTAATTAGCAGATGCTGAGATTAGCATTAGGGCTGAACAGTAATTAGCATTTGTTCTTACAGCACAAGAGCACAAACCAAGTGCTGCAGCCAACGGCTCCGTGTGTTCTTTACGTTGCCTCTTTAGATCCTTATGAGAGAGGCTACAAATTATTGATATACTCAATCACTGTGTCACCAAAAACATTTCAACAAATTGAAGATTCACTTAAGAGCAAAGTATTTTCAGTCCACTTATACTACTTGTGTAAATGTAGGATTGTTTTCAAGGCCTACCTAAATATTTTATAATGGAATGTAAATGCTATTTAGTGAAAGGGTAAATTCTTATTTATATTGTATGTACATATGTACACGTTAAAGCTCTCTGTAAAAGCCATGAGTCTTGGTTTCCAGATTGTGCTGATTTCAGTAACACCCACTGTATTTCCAAAGCTATTTTCAGAATTAACTTAAGATCAGTGAGCCCCAGTGGGGACACAGAGTTGAAGAGGTTAAGGATTGGGGTTTAGGCTTAGGCAAACCTCGATTCAGATCCTTTCCATGCTACTTCCTAGAGCACATTATTTGACAATTCATTTTCAATGTCCTTATCTATAATACAAAAATTGTAATAGAATTATTATAAAGATTAACAGTGGCATTTCATGATCGGCACCTAGGATATGTTAATAATGAGTAACTATCACTGTTTTTAAAAACCTACTTACTATGTGTATTAAGTAATATTCATTCTCATTTAACCTACATTTAAGAATATAGAGAAACGATTTATTTTAACTTAGTTACACTTAGCAAAGAAAATAATTAAGAGTAGTATAGAGTAACTAAATCCCCTTAAAATAAATATGTCCTCTTATTTCAGAGAGGTAGGCTTTTTATATTTATTATCTGTGAGCAGCATGTAAATATGTCACCACTTCCTCTCCAGAAAGTTCTGTCCTGTTATATGTATCTATTCTACGTCTTTTTTTATTTAGGAATTCTTATGGATAGATTGAGGTGTCCTTTTTAAATCCTCTTCCAAGCAGTGATTTTTTTTTCTTGTTTTTTTTTTGATATAAATGTTTTCTACAACAAATATCAGAGGGAAAACCTCAAAGCATCAATGATGAAACTATTCATATAAATTCAAGGCAGTTAGTTCACATATGCAGTGTTAGGCTACATGTTTAGGTTGAAGGTAGAGATTGGGATGTAAACATGTGGCTGACTGTTTAATATATATAAAACTTCAATATGATGAGATTTCAGTCAGTAGCATTTAAAGAGAAAATTATTGGTGATTCCTAGTGCCCAGAGAAACATGGTCCTATACAGGTTCATTCTTTCTTTATTCCTTTTTTTTCCTAAACTAGTGATGACATTTAAAATAGCCCTACTGTAAGCCCTACTGCATTTACATTTGTTACTATGGATGTTACTCTCTCCCAGGAGACTCCAAACAGAACACTTACACTTGGGAGTGAGCAGAATAATTGACGGTCTCCATCTCTGTCCCCACTCTTTGCTGCCTACCCTCTTAAATACAAAGGCACAGAAAGAGTAACAAATGAGTTAAAGTAGATTTACAGAAACAAAACAAAACAAAGAAACAACAGCAAGATATAATGATTTACTTCTATAAGTGTTTAAGTGGTACTTGAATGTAATGAAATTTTAACATGAAGAAAAAGTAGGACTTTCTTGCAGGATATCGCTTCTATTCAAAGTAGGTGAAATGAAATACGACATTGAAATAGAAGCGCTGTTACTTTAGAATTAGAAAATAGTTAAGAAATACATTCTTGAGAAAGAGCTGGCTGTTCTAAGTTCATAAACCGATATCTGTTTACTTGCATTTGTGTTTAGTTGAGTGTCAAAAGATAGTACGACCATTGAATATTTGGGAAGTACTTTGATTTAGTTTTCAGACCTAATCAGTAAGAGTGTTCCCCTGGTTGGTCTTTGAAGGTGACTTTTTTTTCTCATCTCTAAGCAAGACATTCAATTCCACAAGATTAATATAAAGAAAAGTTCATCTTTCAAATAGAATTTACTTGAACATATTTGAGACGGATATAAAGATCTTTATAATTTTTAAAAATTCTATTAGTGCTGAAAGAAAATGTTGAATAGGTGACAATTTTCTATGTTTACTACATATCTTATTAGCAAGTTTTAGGAAATTGCAATGGCTGTATGGAGCTATATACAGTTATTTTGATAGGGATATACTCATGAGCTACTGGTAGTGTTTCCAAAATTGTTTATTTCTTCTTAATATATGCCAAAAGATGAAATTTTTTGATCATGCCTTTACTTGTTTAGTGTAAGTTTCATGAGAAATAAATCTATCTTGTTCATTATAGTTTTATGCATAGGACCTGCTATAAATATTTATTGAGTGAAAAAATGAAAAATTTTGTTGAAACTAATAATAGGTGTGATTTTAGTTGATATTCTATCTATGCATAACATACAGTACTTATTGAGCACTTAACTATTTGGTCTTTATGTTCATAATTTCATTTAAATCATACAAATTATGTTCTGTTATACTTATTTTTACATAAAAAACTATATCTTTATGCACACATATTTGTACCAAACATATATGTTAGGATTTCTAGTGAGAGTATAAATCTTTGATAATTCCTAGGAATAGTGTAATAAATTATTAAAGGAACAAATATAGCTTGTGTTGGGCCTTAAGGGGTAGAAGTATTTTAGGTGAATGAGATGAATTGAGATAGAATGGTTCAATAAAGATGACAAAGACATATATGATAGTTTTGTAAATGTTTATGGTAAAGGTTTTGGAAGAGGCTAGGTGGTTCAAAATAGATATCAAAAGATCTTGAATGACAGGCATAGGGGTAGTACTTCATCTGGAAATTGGACATCATGTAGATTCTTGAATAAGCCATCAATATGTTAAAACTACATTATCAATACCTCTTTTAGCCAGATTAATCTTTAAGTGGCTTGGAAATACTTTTGAACAAAATTACTTTTATTATTTTTAGGACAGATATTAGAAAGAAAAAAACATTTTAAATTGTGCTTTTTATATTAGATTTTCATTAAATTTGTAAGGTACTTATTCAGAATCTGTAGATTTTATTTTGTTATTTAAAAAAATTTTTAATGCCTTTATTTTGAGAGACAGAGAGACAGAGACTGAGCGGGGAGGGGCAGAGAGAGAGGGAGACACAGAATCTGAAGCAGGCACCAGGCTCTCTGAGCTGTCAGGACAGAGCCCAGCATGGGGCTCGATCCCAACCCATGGACTGTGAGTTCATGACCTGAGCTGAAGTCAGATGCTTAACTGACTGAGCCACCCAGGTGCCCCCAGAATCTGTATATCTTAATTAGAAGTGCCCTCTCTTCTATCCCTGTCCATTTTTACTTATTTTTACTTGTTTAAAGTTATTTATTTATTTTGAGAGAGACAGAGACAGCATGACCAAGGGAGATCATGAGAGAGAGATGAAGAAAGCGAATGCCAAGCAGGCTCTGGGCTGCCAGTACAGAGCCTGATGTGAGGTTTAAACTAACAAACTGTGAGGCCATGAGATGAATGAAACAGAGTCAGACTCAGCAGATTGAGCCACCGTGTCCATTTTTAACCTGGGACCTTTCTGAGATTTTCGTAAGCAGCCACATATTTATCACGTGGTTGCAGCACAATATATCAACTTTTTAAATTGTGAGTGCAAAAATACAAATAAGATATACCATTTACTCTTAGTATAGTTTGTACTTTTTGGCTTAGCTCTGCACTGTTAGAGGGAAATATGTTTTATGTTTCATAATGTATCTATTAAAATTTTTAAATTTGCTATGGTATGTGGCATGATTTGGATTTCAGAATATCTCTGATCACCTAAGTCCTTGCTCATCTCTCACCTTGCCCCCATTTTTCCTGAATAACATTCAGTCATGATTTTATTTGCTTGCTTTATCCTGAGATATCCTATATTTTTTCCTTTTGGAAAAAAATTTTTAACGTTTGTTTATTTTTGAGAGATAGAAAGAGACAGAATGTGAGCAGGGGTGGGGCAGGAGAGAGAGGGAGACAGAATCTGAAGCAGGCTCCAGGCTCTGAACTGTCAACACAGAGCCCGATGTGGGGCTCGAACCCACAAAACCGCGAGATCATGACCTGTGCCGAAGTCGGATGCTTAACTGTCTAGGCCACCCAGGTGCTCCTGATTTATCCTGTTTAATGTCTCTTTGCACCAATTATAACTTCAGTGAGGATGAGGATTGTGTCTATTATGTTGCACTGCTGTACCTCCAGTCCCTGCAGAGAACAGGCATGTAGTTGGTTTGAGTAAATATTTGTTAAATGAGGTGAATGGCTGTTTTTTGAACACACAGGATTGTTAATTGCCAAAAGGAAACCTGTGCATAGCTAGCAGAATGCTTCTGCAGTTTTCCTTTTTTTATTCTATTATCTCCTACATTGATTTATATTTGAAACAAAGGGTATTTGCATTATTTTAAACATTAAATCTCTTATCTATATGTAAGCATAAAGTTAGGATTAATGTGAAATCCCAAGAAAAACCAGGGCCAGGGTTTATCAGTGAGGAGTTTTCCAATGAAACAGTTGCATGCATTTTTCATGAACATTAGAACCAGCAGTGCAGAAAATACATAGAATTCCCAGTGCACAAGTTATCATGCCTGAAGGCTGTTGGCTAACAGTTTCCCCTGAACTGTTTAGGAATGCACTCTTATTTGTTGGGTAAATAGAATGTATGTGATTTCATTTTTGTAGACTGTCATTCTCTTCATACTTCATAAGCACATTCTTTAATTTTAATATTGGGGAATATATGACTTTTGGAATTTAACAAACAGTCATCAAACAGCTCTGTGCAAGGCACTGTTTAAAGGGTATAGCAATAATGAAATGTTTGAGGGTTTAAGGAGTTTGTTTGTAAGCTATAACCAAACTATAAGGTGCCATGAGGACATTGAGAAGAAACATATAATTTCAACAAGGGAATCAGTTAAATGTTCACAGAAACAGATGATATTAGATATGAACATTTACAAATGACTGTAATTTCAGAAAGTGAATTAGTAAGAACACTGTGACCTCACCGTGAGTCCGGTGGAAAGAGTTGAATTTCAAACCAAACCAAGTGGGATATTAACATACGTATCAGGTAGAGATCAAACAATTTACTCTGTTATTGGTAGGTCTCAATTAGAAACCGTAGTCTGGCCCTGTGCTTCTCCCCTTGAGTTAAAACTTATCCACGGCAAGAGAGAAAAGAGCCCTAGGTTATGGGCAAATGATGACTTTTTACACTCTTATCTTGCTAAATTGAAGAATGTAAATTCATGCACAGACTCTGGAGGTCCTCCCTTCCATGTAATTTCTGCTTCTCCTGGGGACAGCAGTGACTATGGAATGAAGAGATGGTCTAATGTGTTTCTCTTGGGGGTAGATGTTTCTGCATGAGAGGGCATTGGGGTTCCTCCTAACAGCATATATCTTAATAGGAACTGGCTTAAATTTTAAATGATATATACTTATGATATCCAAATAAGGCCTTTTTAGTTCTAATATTGGCTTTTGTTTAAAGGCATCATTGAGTTTCGAAGGAAAATTATTAAATTTCCATTCTAGTTCCTCTTCTTTCAAGGACCTTTAAAGGGAAATCATGTTTATATTAGTAGAAATCTTTGGCAAATAATATTAAAAGGCTATTATGTCTGTTTTGTGAATGAAACCCAAGGTTGATTTTAATACCATCATCATAAAATAAGTTAAAGGACATTATTGTACTGTGGAATCTAATAAAGCTAACCACACTATTAAGATTGATTTAAATTCAATTTTGCTTTACTACTAAAATATTTTAATGAAATACTATCCTTGGACTTACTTTTTTTTATAGTGAAGGTAAATTTGTATTGGCAACTTTAAATACAGTTCATTAATAGAATGCGAAGATTAGGATTATTTGTTGCTATCCAGATCTACCTAACTTTCCCAGTCTGTCATATTTTATAGAGCAAATATTTGTGGGTTATGGACTTCAGTGTGAGCCCTTTGGCTGTGAAAGTTTATTAGCTGACTCCAGTTCCGCTGATTTATATAGTAGTAAATATGATGAAAGGGGAGGGATTCCATGTTACTGAGCAGAAAACAGATTGGGAATTAGACTTGTATTTCAGGTCATCCTCTCTTTGGGGAGTATTTTCCTTATAAAATTGTCTTAATGATATAAATGCTCATTTGATAGAATGGAAATAAATAAAAGTCTCTTAAATAGAATTATAGAAGAGTAGCAGAACTTGTTTTTCTATCTCCACAAGGCTTAAACAAGTATACAAGTAAAAAATAAATGTAAAACTGATGTTTCTTTTCTTTCTTTAAATAGATGCATGCATGTGTAAATATATGAGTGGTATACTCTTGTATATTATGTGAGTTCAAATCTGGGACAGTGAAAAAATAAGGCAGGCATTTAGTCTTTTAGGATTATTGCACAATAACAAAATAAACTTATAAAATAGAACCAAATTAAACCCATTCTTGGTTTTCTTCCTCTGGAATTGACTTATCCTGAGTAAATAGTTGGAAACACACTGATGGAATCAGCTTCCATAAAAACACAGCCTGGAAGTTGGTAGAATGTATGGACTATGGTGGACATAGAATGATACTGTGGATATTGTGCAGTGGCTGGAGAAGTAGGCAGTCTTCACTTAAATATTTGCACTTACCACTATATGGCTTCACTGGAGGACTTCTGCTCTTTTTGCTTTTCTATTTTTTTATTTCCACCACTCATCTTTGCTTATTGTGCCATGTATTTGGTATTCTGATTTCTTTTTTTTTATGTTTAGTTATTTGTTTTGAGAGCATGAGTGGGGTAGGGGAAGAGGGAGAGGGAGATAGAGAACCCTACGCAGGTTCTGCACTGAGAGTGCAAGCGCCAGATGCAAGGCTCAATCCCATGAACCTTGAGACCATGACCTGAGCCAAAATCAAGAGCCAGATGCTCAATCAACTGAGCCACTCAGGGACCCACCCTCCCCTTTTTTTTTTTTTTTTTTAATCAAAGATCATCTGTATAGAGAGAAGAGAAGAGTCTGGTTAAAGGGGGACTCTCCACATAATCCTCTTCTTGCCCCCTACTCTTCTGCAGATAGTGGTCTGAATTGACCTGTGAGTGGGTAAAGGCAGTGTTTAAGGTATCATGAGTGGGTTAGGGCTGAGACAGCGTCCTGGGCATTCTTTCTTTCTTTCTCATCCTCTTCTCTCTGAAGCACTTTCAGTTTTGCTGTCCTGACTTCTACTTTCCTTGCCAGAATGTCAAGGACAGCTGAAGAAAAGTCAAATAGACTCATGGATCAGTGCTATTACACGGGTAAGGTTTTTAGCCTCCGCAGAAGCTTGCGTCCTATTAAGCAAATCCTTTCCCTGCCTCCCAGTCAGCTCTCTTTCCCATCTATCATGCTCTTGTATTTGCATATGCTATTCTATTCAGAAACACTTTTGTAAAAAGTTCCTTTTCAGATAAACCCTAGTCATCCTTCAAGACCAGCTAGGATGTTACCTCAATTTATGAAGTTCATATTCCTCCTTCCCGCCCCTTCCTCCTGCCCGTCTTCCCCTGTCTTGATGCCGGCAGAGCAAGTCTCTTCCTTTTGTTAATTTTTTAGCATGTTGTCGACAGGGTCATACCTTTCTCTCCCATGTTAATAGAGTCCATGTCCGTGCCTCATTGTCAACCATGTGCCACGTACTGGGCTAGACATCAGTGGAGACATCAGGTAAGTAGATGCCTGTTAACATGTTATCGGTCTCAAAACGCAGTTGCTGGAGAAGGCAGAGTCATCATAACATTTGTCACTAATCTCTTCCTGCTTATAATTATCATATTTTATATTAAATGCATCACTACATAGGAACAGCATTAAGTGGTAAGTAGATCACAGGGTGAGGAAATAGTTCAAAAGGTAATCTGGTTTTTCTCCTTTCAGACAGGACAATAAAATACCTTCAGGCAGATGCATGTTTGTCCTTTATTTTGTTTTAATGGTTTCTCAGGTTCTAGGCGCCCATAATTTCTGCAAGTGGTTCCTGCCACAGTTTGTGAACAGAGCTATGCTACTTGTAGTAACGTCCTCTGCGATTCTTTTCCACCCTCATCACATCTTCCCTTTGCTTCTCTGTTGCCTCCTAACTATGGCTCTTTTCTACATAAAATCTACAACTCTTCACAGCTCTCGTTTAAGTCAGCCACCTGCTAGCTGTTGAGGCAACAGCTGATTTTCGTTATATGGTGAAAGGGTGGGGCCATTGGTTCACAGCTGCCAAGCTTCTGGTTCTCTTCCCTCACCACCTTGAAAACCCAAGTCCCTTATTATATAAAATAGCCCAGCTGCTATCTATCTTGTAACAGGTGATCAGGGAAGAGTTTTCTGCAAGATGATTAATAGTAGGACTAGTCTGGGGGAAGTTAGATTGTGTCTGATAGAACTTATGTCAAGCATCAGGGGTGAGTTTAGTCATTCCTATATTGCTGTGCATTTGGGACTCTTACAGGGTATTATGTTTTGATAAAGTGTGAAGCGTCTGGACCTGATTATTTGCATATGCCCAAAGTTGTCCAGTTTCACCATACACTTAAATATGTATTTAGGTTGGAACTTAACAGTATTTGCTTTGAAGATGTCCTAGTCGGATACAAATCTTACTTGTTTTCATTTGTCTTATTGTTGTCAATGTTATTATTTTAATTATGTTTTGTCCACAACAAATAAAGATTCACTGTGCTTAAAATAATAGATTTATGCTAGGAGCCCTTTTCCTGTGTAACATTTCAACCAAAATGAGGTTTTAATTATTTTTAAGATTAAAAAACTTTTTGTTTGTTTATTTATTTATTTATTTATTTATTTACTTTTGGTAATGGATCAGAATTGAGATGAGTACTTTTGACTAAGATTATCTATTGTGTGGTATCAAATTTTATCATGTGCTTATAGGAAATAAACTCTATTTGTAATATATAAGACAAGACACATTGAATGCTTTTACTACTAGATTATCTTTTAGGCAAATACTGTATGTGATAATAAAACAATGTGAGATTGAGATTTTTTAAAAAATAAATAGTTTTCTATTATATAGTTTAGTTTCTGATGTCTTTACTACGAGCATGTTGGCTTTCAAAGCTTGATGAAAAGCAATCACTTTTGGTTTTAGCTAATTTTATATAGCCAATAATTTAACATATATTTATTGAGTTCCAGATACAAGCTACATCTTGGGGATAGAAAAATGAATACAACACACAACGAACCTTCATTGTTTTCTATTTCAATTCAGGGGTATTTTTATAAGTAGAAATCTCGTCTTTATACTCTTTCCTATAGGCAGACCACCATGTATATGGTAATTTGTGCACTCTAAATTCTAGAAAATATTTAGCTCTTCTTTGAAAATTCATGGGGACATTTACTTTTTGATAATACAAGTTGTAAAACATGGTAGGTTTTTAAACACCTCGTCTGCGTAGTTTGTGATGGGAGTTAAAATATTTCAAATGGCCTATTTTCCACCATATTTCCCACCTATTGCCATAATTTGTAGTTTTCTGCTTCCCTGCCTCAGGATGGTATTTAAGTATTGATTCCTTTCAGGCAAATTTCAGTCACTTGCAGGGGCTTCTAGTGGAATTATAGAATGATTTTGCTATCATTTACATTTCTTTTTTTTTTTATGTTTATTTTTGAGAGACAGAGACAGAGAGAGACAGATCATGAGTAGAGGAGGGACAGAGAGAGAGACACAGAATCTGAAGGAGGCTCCAGGCTCTGAGCCAGCTGTCAGCACAGAGCCTGATGTAGGGCTCAAACCCACAAACTGTGAGATCATGATCTGAGCTGAAGTCGGATCCTTAATCAATTGAGCCACCCAGGTGCCCCTGTCATGTACAATCTATAGAGTTTTTTTTATTTTACTGTGTTTTCACATTAACAATCAGATTGTATCTCCCAACTTTTCTGCAATTTCTTACATAATAAAATGGTACTCAAAGATGTCAATAATAGTAGTAATAATAATAATAGCAGTCATTTACAATGAGGAATGAATGTGCACTATATGCATTATAGCAGCCATGGAAGTCATACATTATTATTATACATTATTAACTTATTTTTACAGTTAAGAAAATTGAAGTTCAGGCACAAAAAAATCCTTTCCTATGACTGGCTACTCAGGTTACTCAGGATTTGAATCCAGATCTGCCTCTAAAACTTTTTTAGCGTGTCTTTCTGCCCTACCGTTGTGTCTCTCTTGAATGAGTTAATCAATACCATCCAGCCAGTTATTACTAGTGCTGCCATATCCAGAACTGATGCATCATTCATTGACTCCTTATTCATTTGAAAATTAATGTATTGTATGCTGGCTCTGTTCCCATCATTATGTTTAATTGCTCACAGAGCTAATAGCAAAGAAACTGATTTGAATTCTGTGTATTAGTAAAACTTTAAAGAAACATGCATGAAACCATTCACAACAAATTTAGTTTGATTTATATTTTAGAGCTATTTTATTTACTCCAGACACCCCTCCAGCACCACCAGGAGAGGGTAGTGTAGTAACTTAGTTTGAATGCCATTTAAAGTTTTAGAGGGGCACACTGTTATATGTGTGAAATTCAGTGTTGACTCACTGAATCTAAACATTCTCATTTACTTGTCTTTGCTTCTTTAGCAGTTAGAGCAAGTGCTACTGTAGAGTGAATTTTTTTGGTCATTCTTATAGATTCTCAGATTATCTTCTAAAGCAGACCCATAGTGAGTTGTTCAAATGCTTCATTTCAGAAAGTTACATATGACTAGGCATGCTCTAAATTGAAAAGTTAAATTAAATTACTATGCATGTAACATTTCTTTCCAAGTATTGAGTTTGATTTCCATTACTTAATAAGCAGCTCATCAGTGATTTTATTTCTATTCTCTAGTCCATTTATTGTTTGTTTAAAGTCCTTAAAAAACACATTTCACTGCTGTTTGATAATCAGTTGACTACACAGCAAATACTGGGTTAATATAAAAATATTGATTATTTTACCTTTCAGTATAATTTGATTTGCAATAAAGCCCAATCTGACATGATTTGTTTGTGGGTTGGTGACAGATGGACTGCAATGGTTAATAGCTAGAGCATTTAAAATTAGCTATCTTAGATTTGTCTAAAATACTCTTTCTTTGAGACACTAACAATTTTTCTTTTACCAGCACATCTAATCAATTTCAAAGTGAAGAAAAATAAAGCCTGAGACAGTTTTGAAAATTATTCCTCCTTGAAATGTTCTGAGTGCTGGAATTTATTTTACAGTTCCAGCTAAGCAGCCTTCTAGACTGAAAAGAAGGGAATGAATAGTGTCTAAATCTGCTTTAGGAGAGAGCTTGTTTATCGAGCTACACCTCATTTTCCTTTATCTGTCACTGCGTAAATAATAGGTAGAATTTCTTGGTTGGTTGTATTCTACGTGCACAGCATGAAGCTTAGAGTCACTAACTGTAGCATTTCTGATTCTCCCTTAGGCTATCTTTTTCTTGCTAAGCTCCTTTCCCCAACACACCTCCCTGCCTGCAGTATGATCCAAATACAGTCATAGAGTTTAGACAATTGTGGCCTCAGTGTCTATCTTTAATTTGTACGTTCAGTCTTGAAGTATAGGTCCTTTGAAAGATGAAATGGAAATTCCAGTAAACAAGACTATTAGGTATGTATGCATTGATTTTTATAAGGGAGTTTTCAACATTTTGTTTGGCAACGTTTTTCTAACAGCATTTTATCAGAATATCCAACATATTAGGGGTCCAAGTAGTGCAGAAGTTCTTTCTTTCTTTTTTTCCGATATTGGAAAGGAAGTTTATCAGGAGGCCATGCATGGCTCTGTGTTGTGTTCATGATCTTCAGAGACTAAGGCCCCTGCCTCCTTTATCCTGTTGGCTCTGGCTTTCATGGTCAGGATCACCTCATGGTACGAGATGGCTTCTGAAGCTCTAGCTATCTCATCTACATTCCATGTTGCAGGAAGGTAGGAAGCAAAGCAGGGAGGACAAAAGGAACCCATTTTCCAGCTGAATCTGTAGTCTTCCAGGGAATTCCACTCCACACTTACATACATCATTAGCCTGAACTTAATAGCAGGGCCACACCTAACTGAAGGAGTAGTTGGTAAACCTAACTATCTTTAACTAGGTGCAATTACTCCATTCAATAAAATAAGTTAAAAAAGGAGAAAATAGATTTTATGTGCAGCTAACAATTATGTTCAGTTAGCCATTGTCCATATACATGATAGTTAATTCAACAACTTCTAGTTTCCTTATCTGTAAAATGGGAAAGAGAGTGTCTTCTCTATAGTGTTTGTATGAGGATTGAAGGGATATTGTATGAATGATACTTTGTCCTGGAACACAGCAAATATCACTATGGCTGCTTTTCTAATTCTCATTTCCCTTATCATTATTGTAACATTAAAGCAGTAGGAAGTCTAGAGACTTTATGGACACTTATGACAGGGCGATCCACATTAACTTGTGAATTATTTCACTTTGGGGACTAATATGTTCTTTGTTTGTAACTGGTGTCTCTTTGTAGTGTCTCTATTCTATGATGCTTTGTACAACAGGGTTATATCTATGTTCATCCTCTATATATAACACAGAACTGGGGAAAAGGATTAGCTCTTTGAAATGGAAAAGGATTAGTCACAGCAGTGATTAATCTATTCTGAAATTTTGGGACCTACAGAGTTCACTGAAACCATCAATCTACCAAAAGAAGAGCAGATGCTCTTTAGTAAAGGGCTCTATATGGGGGTCAGAAAAGGGCTGCCTCAGACAAGTCACATGACTTTTCTCCTTTTCAAAGGAAGGATTGGATTGGCTGATCTCTGAGGTTCTCCTTTTTTAAAATAATATGGCTGTGGTAATCTCATTTTATTTAGATCTTTTAAGGTCAATTAGGTTCTTGTGTTTACTTCCTTTTATATGAAGATGGATAGTGAGGGGCTTATCTGGTAGACTTTAAGGAACCCTTACAATTTTACACTGTTGATTTTTGCTGTCTAGACACTAACTTCTTTGTTTTCCTCTCTTGAATTCTAAGAGTTGCAGATTATTCAAATTTGAACTACTCCAAGTAAATACTCTGAGAATGAAATATAGTGATATTTATATTAATATTCTTTTTATTGCCATTATAAAATGACTATGAGATTATATATTATTGTCCTTTATATTAATACATTTTTGACATGCACTTTATGAAAGGAACTGTACTGTTTTTCCTTCCAAATGACCAGTGCTTTAATAATAACTGACCTATCCCAAATAACTCCAGATAAATACTTGTTCTGGTATTTGTTAGTTCTGGGTCTTTGGGGACATTACTTATACTCTCAAAGACTTAGTTTTCTCATCTGTAGAAATGGGAATATTTATTGTACTTGTTTTATAGGTCTATGAAGGAGAGTTAAATACAATCATGAAAATACAGTATTAACAATAAATGTAGAGCAAGAGACTAGTACAAGTATTTTGTTATTAGTACTACTACTTTTACTGTTTTAGAAACAGGCTTAGATAGCCAGCTAATTTAACTAGGGTAATGGTCCACTTATCTATTGCTACATAACAGACTGTTCCAAATCTAATGCCATAAAACAATAACCATTGTATAATGACTACAGATTTTGTGGGGAGAATCCTGACAGGGCATAGAGGTGACTGCGTTATCTCTGCCATCATCTAGGGCCTCAGTCCGGAGGATTCTGAAGGCTGTAGGTGTCTCAGGTCTGAGGCCTGAATCATCTGGAGGCCCCTTCATTCTGGTTTCTGGGCTGTGGTGACTTAACGGCTGTGTCCAGCTGGACCAATGACCACGGAATGCACCCATAGCCTCTCCATGTGGATTGGACTTCTCCCAGCATGACAGCTGTATTTGGAGGGGGGACAGCCAGAGGCAGAGTGTTCCCAGCATCCAGGGGGAAGCTGCATGGCATTTTATGACCTTGCTTCGGAAGGCACAGAGCATCACTCCTGCAACATTCTATTAGTCAAAGCACTGAGAAGCCCTCCCAGATTCCAGGGGAGGGGACATAAACCTTCTGTGTTGTTGGAGGGAGTGTCAGAGAACTAGGCGCCTTCTCCAGTGACTGACTTCTCCTTGTAGAAGAATGAAAGATGACGAGGAATAAACATGATTTGGTGTGAACATAGGTTTTTGGTAAATAATTCTCCAAAGTAGTGTAACTCTAATCTATCACCCTCTAATTAGAATTAAATGTTTTCATCAGTGGCCTAAAATCACTGTAAATGTAATCTTAGCTTTTAATCCTGCTAATCTTGGATCTTTACACTCCTAACACTAGGGTAAATCTTCCTTTTAAAAGGTTTAAAAGTCATTGTGGTTCTCAGGCAGGCATACAGTATTTTTCTTACACAGAAGTTTTTCTAAGGTTTTTATGAAGATGAAATTGCCAATTTTTAAAACTCTTAGTACAACTACCAAGTTTACCATAAATCGAATGTAAATGTTCATTAAATTGGAAAAAAAAGATTGTAAACCACTCTTAAAATGCCAAAGGAATAATAAGAAGTAAATACTTCTTAGGTCAATATAATATTTAGCAATATTTACCATTAAGGTTATCACTACAGTATTTTGTCAAAAGTTTTGAAAAATGAAAGTGACCTTGATGAACTTGTTTTAAAAGGTCAAAATTCATTATCAACAAGTTAGCCATTCACGTTTTTTAATGACAGTGAATGAACATTATTTTTTCTAAGGTCTGTACTTACACTTAGGTTTCAGATGTGTATACCTCAGCTTTCCTTATTGATCTGTTATCTATTTGGAAGCAACGGCATATCCTCAAGCTTAGTTCTAATAGCTCACTTGTTCAGATTGTTGTATTTTGGATCATTATTTGCATTTCAATTGTCTCAAATTAAATGGGCCCTGATAATTTATTTCAAAACCTGGAATGATAGCACCCAGCGGTTAATGACACTATTGTAAACTTATTAGAAGGAAATACATCCAAATGACCCTGCTTTCTTCTCTTGCTATCAAGACTGCTATATCGTTTATATTTATTGCATTAGTAGGGGTCTGAAATTATTTGAAGAGCCAGGATAACCAGGCCTTTTCTTGATGCTATTCTTCTCTGAGTGAGGTGAGGACACAGAGGTTAAAATGTGTCTTGCTTATTTTATTTATTTATTTATTTTAGTTACTTATTCTCAGTCTAAGCTGGTTTATGAGCAGTCCTGACAGTTAACTTTGTAAATCATTCAGGAATCTGACTGCTTTCTCAAAACATACCTGGGCCTTGAGGCAGAGTCTACAGGTGATTGCCCCTGGCTGTTTGCCTAAAGATGATTTAGGAAATTGGTTGGAAGCTTTGCTGTTCTCCAGCTATCAAAAATTAACCTGCCAGAAATTTGCAGACACGGCAACATTATGCTAATGATTCTGACTCATGCACCAGACTTTTTTTTTTAGCCTGGCTACTCCAAATTCCAAAGATTCAGCACTTATTATTTGGTAATTTACTTTTGTTTGCACTATGAATAGGCCATTCGGTTACCAGCCTCCTTGATTGTCTTCTGGGGTGCTGGCTTAGTGTATTTATTGCAGGTAGGTAGCCAGCATTTTCTTTTCCAGTGGTGAACATGGTTATCATTTGCTGGGAAAAAAAGAGAGGAAAATCTTTGAACGAAAACTGAACCCCAAGAGGGACTGTTGTCTGATTTCCAAACAGGTCAGGGAATATATTGTGCTTCCGGATCCCTGGCGTATTCATTAAAGCATCCTGATTGGGTCACCCGGGTGAGAGCAGAGGGAGTGGAGAGGGGCCTCGCGTGTGACAGGCACACAACTTTGTTTATTTGTTCAGTTTCACTCATATATGTAGATATGCATGACTTAGAATATAGTCACAGCCTTTTAGTAAATTTACAAATTACCAAATTCACTGCTAGGATTATTAGGCACTTTATAATTAAAGTAAGTTTCTAATGCTTTGAAATTTTACGTATAAATTAGTTCATTCTTAAATTGAACCAGATGATCTCCAAAGGCTTTTGTAGCTCTAAATCCCTATGGTTCTGTGATCCTGATTATTTTTCTAAAATACAGCCTCCAATTTTATTTTTTACCTTTACTTAATTCTAAGTGTAAACATTACCTTGATCAAAGTGTTACACAATCAAATAGCATTAGCAATATTAATGGTTGATTTAATGGTAAAGGAAAGCTTTCTACTGTTAGCTTTTCCTATTTTAACCACTTTTTGACCTCATTGTGCGTTTTGTCTGCCCGGTTACATTTATATTTATATTCAGAATCTTTGAGTTTAGTCAGAGTGTGAAAGAAGGATTTACTGTTCACTTCCCCAGCCCCTCCCATCATGTGGAAGTGTGGTCCAGCTCTGTAGAAGTTTGAAAAGTGGGATCCTAAGTTCAGAAGCTTCAAAGGGCCAAGCAGAAATCCTTAATGAGTTAGGTATATATTTCATAAGTGTTGCCAGATTCTCAGATTATTTTTCAAGAAATCGGAAACCCAGGTTTTATTGTTAAATACTCCACTTTCTTAGTGCTGTTAAATTACTTTAAAACTCTTAGGAAGAAGAAAAAGAAAGGAATAAGAGTGATATGACTCTGTAAGACCAGGTCCGTTAGTTCTTTCATCTCCATTTTAAAGCCAGGCATTCTGTTGAGCTTCATGCTGATAGATACTCTGTTGTGAATCATTCCCCAAGCAGACTCCTCCCCTTGGGGGAGTCTCCATTCCTCACTATGTTGTACAGTGTACACTTGCCTAGTAACTATAATTATCCCTGGATTTTGACAAAAGTTCCTCAGAGGTAGTTACCATGCTTATTAAATTTCCGAACAACTTTCTTGTCTCCCAAACTAACATCAGGTTCACAGGCATCCTAGATTGATGCTGACCCTCTGGTGATCCAGGTACCCAAAACTCTCTCCCTTTTTACTGGTCAGCCCAGAATGGTTTCCCTGCTCTCTGATTTATTCTTTGTCTTTCAGAGTCATCCTGCTCTTGACTCAGTGCACATCTCAGGACAAGCACTCCTCTTCTAATCATCTTTTTATTACTGTCATGATATGTCGCTTCTTATCACTGTCAACACTCTTGTACTTTTTACACTGATGTGAAGAATGGGGTGGATGATGTACACTAAGCAGTTACAAGTGTAACGTAAATATCGTGACCGCACAGTAGGTTAAAGAGCAGGGCTGTGGGCTGGCCGCAGAATGACAGTGCCTGACACATCCATCTGTGGTTGGCAGTCAGGGTTGATATCCCCGTGTTGTTGAAAACAGACTTGCTCACTTCTGTGAAATTTTAAAGTGGAAATTCTCAAGAAAAGCGCTTCTGTTCTGAAGGAGCTCATCTGGCACAGGAATTATAGTATATATAGACTGGTGCCTTAGCGTCCCTGAAATGATTCAGCTGGTCCTCGTATGAAATGATTTTCGGGTTCCTCCTTCTAACATCAGTTTGATTTTGTCTGTTTTCCAGTGTGTGGACGAGACTGTCATGAGTGATCTTGCCTGTTCCCTTTTTGAGGCCAGTTAAACCGCATTTCCCTGCCATACGTGTCTGATATGTTCTGAAAGGATGATGTTATAGTCAGAGGTGACATTTTTGATTATTTACTGCGAGGGAGATGTGCATTATTGTCTTATGTTGTCCTGGGGATCTATTAAATGCATTTACTTTTTCACAACAGTGTTATGAAACGGGGCTGTTATTCCTATTCTGCTGTGGGGAGGCCAAGATATAGGGAGTGGAAATTATTCTGCGGATCACACGGGTGGTAAATTAGTCCTGGGAGGTCGGACACAAAGCTCTTACTTTTAACCACCGCATCTCCTGTTTCTCATTACTTCGCTCCGGATAGCCCAGGGTTAGTGTAGCCACACAGCCCTTGATAAACAATAATCCTTTCCTAGCACCTCACACATCACTTCCTAATAAGTTGTTATCGAAGCTTTTTAAAGAATAATGTAAAACTCCTCTGGCAACATGTTGAAGAATTTTCTATTCTCTTTCGCAAACTAAAAATGCTTTTGTCTGTCTGCCTGTAGTGTTCTGGCCCCGCTCCAATCTTTTAAGTTCCTTCAAAGATTACTGCAGTTATTGGATCTATGTTGCAAGTTACCTCAAAACAAAACAAAACAAAACAAAACTGAACTAAACTAAAAACAACAACAAAAACAACAAAAAACACACAGCTCTAGTCAGGTGGTCCAGGTGAGTGTTTCTCTACATTTTCTTCAGCTTCACTTTTCTTCCTGACCAGTTTTTCATCCGCTCTTTTTCATTCTCTTTGGCAGAGAATTCTGAGGCAAAATGAACTTTAGATGTTAGGCTGTCTTTTAATCATCCTTTTAATTATCCTTTACTTTTTATACCATTCATCTAAAAATGTATGGCTTTTCCTTCCTTGTTTATGATTATTGCATGTTCCTTTAAATTACTGCAGTGTTTGCTTGGTCTTTAGCTGGGAGACAATTTACAAGTAAATGGGAAGTTATCTTTTCTGCAAAGCTGAGTAGATTTTACAAAAACTCCACAAGTTTTCTCTTAGCTGGGACTGATAATTACCAACATTTTTTTTTCTGGGTATGAGCCCGGTAAAAGGACTTGACATTTTCAGGAACATCATTCATATCTCTCAAGATAAATCTCCGGAAGTTAGCTTCTTTTGTTTGTTTATTTGTTTTGTGGGAAGAAGCATTGTCAGTTAATGAAGACCAAATCAAACACAGGAAGCACATTTTTCCTTTCCCAATGATTCACTTAATGTTAATTTTTACCTGCCATCAAGTATAATCTGGGAACAAACTGGATTTATAAACATCCAGGATAGAATCACATTTTAAAAATGCAAAGCTAGTTAAATCTGTGGTGCATTTGACTATCTGAAGTCATACCCTGTCATTTGTATTTATGGACAAAGAATCTATACCTTTGACAAACTAAATTTAATATCTTTACTATTAAAAATCCTAACAGTTTTGGGATTCACTTTCTTATTTTTTGTGCTTGAGGTCCGTTACACACACACAGACAGGTACACATAAAACCAAATTTTAGCATGAATTCAAACATAAAAATTTTAAAACAGGTTTTCTCAGATGAACACAAAAGCATACTGAAAAATTCTTAATGCACATTCCACAAGCCTTTGACAAATCTTGCTCATAGCTCTTAGCGTCAGTTTCATTGTAATATATATTCAGGGCTTTTACTTCACTTTCCAATATCTTGAATTTCTCAGGATTGAAATGCAGTATTTCTACTAGATCCATATTCCCCAGTCTATCCCTGACACATTTGCCCTCCTATGAATAATATCATAGTAGTCTGTGATAGATCACAATGTCAAGAAACTGATCTTGGTCCAATTTTTAACTCTCCTGGAAGAAATAACAAATTCCATTTGCTTCTAGATTTTGGAGAGGAGGCAGTTATTCAAAATGTAGTTTTAATATTTATTCATGATTTCTAATTAGTGCTGTTTATTACTGGTATTTTAAAAGCCATTATAATCCTTTGGTAGCAAGTTTATATTATGTGGGCCAGCAAACCTATTTGCTGACACTTATAAACAAGGTGTGTGTTAAAAAGATCCAAATTATTTGAACTTACATTAGACAAATTAAGTAAGGTAGTTCATGAATACTTTAAATGTAATATTGTTGGTTCCACTTTTAAAAGTTGGAGGAAAGTATTAAGTCAACTAAAGAAACTTACTATTGCTAAAATTTTGGTGTGTATGATTTGGTTAATAGTCATGTTATCACTGTTTTCTGTAGTCAGTTTATATGAACTTATACAAGATTATTTTAGGGGCACCTGGGTGGCTCAGGCGGTTAAGTGTCCGACTTCAGCTCAGGTCATGATCTTGTGGTTTGTGGGTTTCGAGCCCTGCTTTGGGCTCTGTGCTGACAGCTTCAGAGTCTGGGGCCTGTTTCAGATTCTGTGTCTCCTCCTCTCACTGCCCCTCCCCTGCTTGTACTCTCTCTCTCTTTCTCTCTCTCTCCAAAAAACATAAGCATTAAAATTTTTTTTAAAAAAGATTATTTTACTTGATACTATTTTGGGATCCATTTTGCTTAATTGAAGTTGTGTGTGTGTGTGCACATGTATGTGTGCACATGCACTTTTGAACCAAAGGCATAGTAGTTTGTGGGGGAAATGTGCCTGTGGTCCCAGCTGCCTGTTTTTTTCCCTGAGAATAAGAAGAGGTATATGAGAAGGAACAGGTTAGAGCCCTCAAAGTCTTTATTTTAGGTATTGGTTCCCTGACTCCCCCAGGACTAATTTATTTTTATAAACTATAGGCTGGGTATTAAAATTCTACCCCATCAAAACTAAATAGTAATAATCCCAAGGGATCTTACTTTTTAGAGCTGAATGGACTCATGGACCAGGCCTCTTGGTAAATTGCAGTCGAGGTTCCAGTAAAAAAAAAAATGTACCTCTTCCTTATTACATCAGAGAACCCACAAATGAAGACACACTTTGCTATACAAGCCACTGGAGTTTTGGTGTTGATGATTTCTTCCTCATCTATATTAATCCAGTCTACATATTGCTCTTGCAATATTTAAAACTTAACAGGACCTCCTGGGTTGTGTAAGCCTGGGGTATGTGTGACATCATCATAAAATGGTTTATGGGGACTTAGTGTCAAGGTTTTCGTATACTTCTCTAGGATGTATGACTTTGGGGATTACTTTAACTCCCTAATCTCCATCCATATATGATGGCCATGCACACAGTACCTGCCTTCTGATTGTTACGTTAAATAACATAATGTGCATAAAGTGCTTAGTTCCGCATCAGGCATACAGTAAGTGCTTAGTCACTTTATTGAAAACAATGAATTGTTACTGAGATTCTTGAGATGTTGTCTAGTGGAAGAGTAAACCTCCAGTACTCTTCATACCCATCCCTTGTAGCCCCCAAAACGATAACATGAGTGCAATTGTAAGCAATAGATGAGTTAGATAAAATGGTAACTATTTTATGATCCTTTATTATTCATACATGTCATAAAAATAAAGCAACTCAGTTTCAGGAAATATAATGAGATACTTTTCCGTATTTCAAGTGCAATAAAAAAATCCATATATACTTTGCTTTTTTAAATCCCATATCCAAGATAAGAAGATACTAATTTGGTTTTACCTAACTTACCAAGATTTTAAAGCATTCCCACATTTGCCTCATTAGCTCTTAATTTCCCTTCAGACAGTCCTCTCCATCATTTGAGCTTATCTCAAAACTAATTCATGATCTAGTCTAATAAAATCTCTGACCAGCATCTTCTCATTGCCACCATATTTAATTACTTTTTAATCAAGACAAATAGCATGACAATTTAATAGAAGACTGTCACTACCCAGAATTGGTGAGGGTTCTTCCTAAATCAAGCAATCAAGCAAAGCAATTTTCCTCACAGCCTCCAGTGTTTGCAGTTTCATCTTCCCTGTGTTTGTATTGCATGGAATCTCACTGAGCTGCATGTTAGCCCTTGTCTCTCACTGACATGGTGAGAGACAGGAGGGAAACAGCAGTGTTCACTTTTTATATCTCACTCTGGCACCTTTTTTTTTTTTCTTTGAACATGTTTATATTCTAAAATACTCACTTTCATTGGAAATCTATGTGATTCTATTATAAAGTGATGCAAATCAATGCAGACTCAAATAGGTTACCAAGATATATGCCAATGACATATTAGATTCTCTCTTTTCTACAGTTTCAAAAATCATTACTTCATGATTCAATTTAGGAACCATTCGAATAAGTACTTGGTATCTAACACTGTGCTAGAGGCTTCAGGGATTCCTAAGGAAGTATAAAAATGGTTCTTATAATCAAGGAATTTCAAATTTCATTGGAGTTTATGAGATGTGTATGATTAAATGTCAAAACACATGATGAACATACTAGATATTAATCCCATATGAGGTCAGAGTCAGAAGAGATGAGAATAATTCAGATACTTGAAGATGGTTTCACTCAATATTAAACCTGTAAAAATATGAAACATTTGAAGAGTATTTGGAACTAATAATAGTTTGGTTGTTTAAACTGTATGGATAAGAGATAGATGAAGGCTGTATCTCCTGCCAAAGCATTTAGCCAATAGCTATTTATAGGAAGAACCAGAAGTGTTCATTCCTGTGTTTTTCCCTGGGCATTGCTTGATCTACGTTAATAAATAATGAAATGACCAGAGACAGCATAGTGTAGTACAATTTATGTCAGAAGTAGAGTGTAATGCAGGGCGCCTGTGTGGCTCAGTAGGTTAAGCTTCTGACTTCGGCTCAGGTCATGCTCTCATGGTTTGTGAGTTCAAGTCCTGAGTCAGGCTCTGTGCTGACAGCACACACACTGCTCACTCTCTGTCTCTCAAAAATGAACAATGTTAAAAAATTTTTAAAACAGTAGAGTGTAATGGTGAAAACAAAGGCTTTGGTGTAGATAATGTAATTTTGAGTCTTATTTTTGATATTCACTGCCTTTCTGATTTGGGAAACATTATTTAATGTCACCAAGTATTATTTTTTTCATCCGTAAATGTGTATTTCAGAGTGGCTGTGGGAATTAAAGGTAAATGAAGGGACGCCTGGGTGGCTCAGTCAATTAAGTGTTTGACTCTTGAATTTTGGCTCAGGTCATGATCTCATGGTTCATGGGTTCAAGCTCTGCATTGGGCTCTGTGCTGACAGCCTCTCTCTCTCTCTCTCTCTCTCTCTCTCTCTCTCAAAAATAAAATAAACATAACAAAATAAAAATAGTAAACGCTTAGCTGTTTCTGTCACATACTACACCTTGACCCCAAATGATTGAACTATGACTTTATTTAAGAGAGTTGTTTAGGACCTTTGTCGTCTGTGCAACCAAATCTAGCTTCTTCATCTGTATTTAGAGAAAAACAACAATTTACCAAGGTCTTTTAAAGAATTTAAATGATTGGTATTTTGAAGTCAGCTCAAGTGATATGTGGCAGTATTGGGGAATACCGATCAGGGATCTTTGTTTTTTCAGGAGGTGGTTTACAAGCACAGTGTGGAATACAGGAGACACGTAGTTAAAGAATCACAGTAAACTATGATACAAAAGCATAATACAGTGTTTCAGTGTAGTAGTTACAAGGACTTTGGAACCAGCCAGAAAGGTCAAAGAGAGCATCTCCTTTGAAAAGAAGTAACATCTAAATTGAGTTCTGAACGGCTCTAGGATTTGCCAAGCAAAATGTGAGGAGGAAAGTCTTTGAGGCAGAAAGAAACAAAATGTATGGGGGTCCAAAGGTAAGAGAATTCTTCTTTCAAGCAACAAGTTCATTGAGTCTAGATGTTAGACTTTGAGGGGAGATAGAGAAGTTAAGGAAAGAGGAGAATGAGGAGAAAAACAGAGATCCAGGAATGGTGCAGCAGGCCATGGTTACAAGTTTCCACCTTCAATATTCTTCCACATTGAAGGAACCACGATTTCTCTATAAGGGCCATCTTTAATATGTAACAGGTATAAAAATTATTTTGTTTCTTAGCAGTGCCATAGATTCTGTGAAATCTATGGTTATTTTATAGCCACCTATGTTGTATGGTTATTTAGCCATCTAGTACTACTGTAATTATACACTTTTCCTTCCTATGTATTTTGTGTCTTATTTTTTAATAAGGTCCCTTATGAAATTCCATATATGTGCTGAGTATCTGAATTCTCCCTGATACCAGTAACTATTTCAAGATTAGAAAATAAGTTCAGTTTGGAGTCACCTTCTCAGGAATTACCCCTTTCCTCTGTAAGTGCTGATTCTATTTTATAGCTGTTTCAGTTTTCCCAGGAAGAAATGTTAACATTACCATGGTGCTATTTCTAGACTCCACTGTCTTGAAAAAAATTGGGCAACTTTAGCTTTCACATTCTCCGAACAGTCTATTAGAAATCACCGCTGTCAAATCTTTGACTACCCTGGGCTGTTTGTTGCCTAGTCCTGAACTTATTTAAAAATCTCATCCTTGGTTTTCTCCCATGACATTTATTTTGGGCCCTGGTGTCCTCCTAATCATATTTGTTCCATCAGAGTCAATATTAAGTGCATTTCCCTGATTGAGAGAAGAGAAGGAAAATAGAAGTTGAAAACTTCTGTCTCCTCTCATTTTGTCCAACTTTACCCAATGCTACCTATTCACCAAGAATCGTAGATGCTTTACCTTTTGGTTTGAATAAAGAAAAACCAGTTCATATTTTTATCCTGTGATGCACTACCACCAGTCTCAAAGTCTGCTAAAATTCAACCAAAGAAGGACATGTCGTTTACACTATTTCCCGACAAAGTGCCAGCACCCCTGGTCTCAATGGTAGTGCCAGAGAAAATTTACAAAATAGTAATCAGATGGATTAAGAACTGTGCATAGTTAGATGCATTTGGACTCTGGTACAAAGGAGATTTCACATTTGAGATTTCTGAAAACTTTTGAATGTAATCTTGATATATTTAGTCATTAGGAAGATAACAAATAGCTAAATTAAAAAGTTCAACGAATGTAAAATCACTGCAGAAACATTTGCTTTATGCTGTATTATTTCCTAAGTATAAAGTATACTGTTTCATTAACATTAACTGTAATAATACATTATTAACTGTAATGAGATTTACAATAGGAAAAAACTACTTAATGAAATTGAGTTTTGTAGTAAGGATACTCCTAATTTTCCCAGAAAGAAAGAACTTAAAATAATGTATTAATTCACTTTGGCAATTAAAGAAATTTGAGGGGTGCCTGGATTGGGAGTCTGCTTAGGACCCTCTCTCTCTGAGCAGGTTTGGTGCTGCCAGCATAGAGCCTGACATGGGGCTCAAACTCAACAAACCCTGAGATCATGACCTGAGCTGAAATCAGGAGTTGGATGCTCAACTGACTGGGCCACCCAGGTGCCCAAAGTAATTATTCTTGCTTAAAAAAAAAAAAAGAGCTATTCCTAGGAGAGGGGAATCTAGTGATTGGGATTTAGCCCTTTTAATATTTGCTGTGATTGAATATAAATGATAAAAAGATTGTTTTTCTATCTGGTACATTTAAAAAAAGACCATGGAAAAATCTGATCTTTATGAATTTTTAAGTTTAATTCTAGCCCTTCATTTTGCAAGAAGAATAAATATTTCTAAACTTCTTCCATTTAGATGGTGTGTCTTTCTACTGTGAGGTGCTAGAAAAAGCCTTAAATGATACAGGGTGTGCTCCTAGGCATGTGATGAAGCATTCAGTGCAATGTGATTATGACTATGTTACTTGGTCACTTCAAATTCTGTCCATCAAAACCGTGGGCACCCGTTTCTCAAATGAATCAAAAATGTTCCCAGGGCCAGGGAGACATAAGTACTGAAATAGTGAGGAACAAACTGGCCATAAAGTGAAAGTGATGGATCAACAGCAAATGTAAAACAGACCACCTCATACTGGTGGATAAAATAGGCCATACTGGTGTATAAACTATTTCAGGTGGAGTTTTCTCATTTGATCCAGGTTCAATTTGACTTTCTTAGAAATATATGAATATTATTTGAGATGGACTTGTTAATATCTTTATCTGTATAGTGTCTGTATGAAAGAATAAACAAGTAGATTTCAGGAAGTTTCCATCATAGTTACAGATGCAATCAAACTGGCCAATATTGAGAATTACTGCTCCATAAATAATTGTGGTTGGTTTCTAACTTTGATTTTATTCAGTCTAATAACAAGTGTTGCTCTATGGATAATTGTTGATGGTCGCAGACACTGATTTCATTCAATTAAGCTAGTAACCTTTTTAAGAAACTGCCTGGAAGAAAGCCAAGAATTCCAGTCAACTGATTTCTAGAGGAACTGAACTGAAATTGTCTTAGCCTAGAAATGTTCCATGTAGGCCACAGCTGTGTTAATTAGCCTTTCCTTAAACTGCCCTCTACACACAGAACTCCAAATGGGTAGATGTAGCAAAGGACTATTTTATCTGGATTCAGATTTTTCTTAGAGTGATTACAAACTGGGAAGACATTATAAAATATAGATGAGACATATAATAAGAGTATGAAGGATGCCATCTTTCTAAATCACATCAAAATTCTAGTTTCCTTTTCCTCCCTTTCTCCCGTTCTAAAAACCACTGATGTGTGTATTCAACAAAAGCAAAACCAGTGTGAATTACACAAAGATTTGCTTTCTTTATGCCAAATTATAGATCCATAATGACAAATATTGGGCTGGAAGACATTGAAAACTTGGTTAAAAATACTTTTACCTAATGAAATGGAGAATTACCAAAGTTGTGTAATTGATCTATGACCAGTACTGCTGTACTGAAATTTTGTTGTTTATCTTTTATGCTTTCCAGAATGGGAGAGAAAAAAAATACATTGTACTAAAAGCATATACATGTATAGGGGAAAGAAAAAGGTTTCTTTAAAAATACCAAAGCCTTTGAGTAAGTACCAATACAAGTTTGGAAGACCAAGGTCATAGGTCCAACTAAACTTCTCAGAAAAAGGGCTTCTTCTGTTTCAAGGCTACAGCCAGTCATCTGTAAAACTGTATTGTTAATCATGTTAGTAAGAGGCAGAAAAGTATTAGTGGAATTTCACAACCATCTGTCTCTACCTGGGAAAGGTGTAAAGAAAAATCATAAACCCTTCAAATATGCTCATCTGAATAATCAGTAGTGGGTATTATCTTTATAAGCAGAATATTAGAACTAATTTTTGTTAATTGAATCAATTTGATTACTATGTTTGCATTTCTGGGAACTTAGAATCTATCAAAGAACTACTGGGTATAAACCACTCATGACCTTGCTACAGAAGTTTTAATAAGAGAAACTTCATTATTTGCTGATGATCTTTCTTCATCATATTCACTGTTCAAAAGATTATCTCCCATGTGGTTTTGAATAACTGACTTTTCCCTGGTTCCTTGGCAGGGCTGACTTGTATGTGACCGTTCTAGGCTGGATCTTCTAGGCTTTGTGTCTACCCCTTGATAAGGCTACTTGTTCCCTATCTCCTCACGCTAAACAAAAAGAGAACAGTTAATAAGGTGGCTTTGAGTAGCGGCCAAACAATGTAGCAGTCATGCCATGAGTTGCAAACAACCTCTAATCTCTGTGGGGCAAAAGCTCTAAGTAATAGAAGATAAAAAGTGTAACATAAGGAGTTTTGTTAGGGGAAGAAAAAGTGAGATAATTGGCTAAAATGGACAGGTTTTGAAATTTACTAGCCTTGAACATGATGAAAAGTGCTGAATCAAACTGGCTTTTGAATAAAAGCAATATAACACACTGTGGAGGTTAGGCTGTTCCAGTAAATGGGAGGTCCTGGCACACATAGTAAGATAATGTGAAAAATTAGCTTCAATCTAAGATTTTTGACCTTCAATACTGTTTCATTTGAAGTTAAGAGATTAATTTAAATAAAGAATGATCTTCAAACTTTGCATTTTGGAATTCATCTTTTTCTTAGTCCTTACAAAAAACATTCATCAATGCACATAATATTTTGGGGAAATTATCCACAGTGGTTTAAAATTATAAGGAATTCTAACATATTAATTTTTGCATCTTTAGTATTTTACATCTTTAAGTCTTGATATATTTATAGAATTTTATTCAGGCAATTACGATTTGATAACAAACTTAGCAGTAACCTGTACCATTTCAAGTTAAGTTTTTATCTTTAGTTTTGTAGTGAGCCTAACAGTGATCTTATTTTCAGAGAGGTTCTCTGGGTCTCTTCCTTCATGCCTACTTTAGCCCCCTCACAACTATCTCCAAAGGGTCTTTCAGACCCTGGACTTGGTTCTTGGTTTCTTGAGCTTTGAGGCTTGGGAGTACTTAACACTGAGCTCCATTTTCTAGGCTTTTTTCATGCTTCACTACTGTGTTACCTTTTTCAGTGCATTTAGGGATACTTTAGGAAGATTAAATTGTGGTCATACATATTCATAAGGCAGAAAAAAACAGATGATCATTTTCTTTGGGGTGACTTTTAGAGAGTAGGGATTCTAGACTCAAGAAACATGCCATTCAATTTTAATATTATTTCTGTTTGATATACTAAACACTTATTGGATGTTTTTTGATAGAATTTGTGGATGAGGGATGTTCTGTGGTGAATCCCATGTTGAGGTTGTGGTACATATATTTTTTACAGACTATTATAAAAATGTAGGGATAAGAATTTTTAGGAAGTACTTTTTTTCTAATCTAATGATTTAGAATTTAATGTTTATTTTTATAAAATGAAGATAGTTTGATATGTATAAAAAATTAATTATCCTAAAATATTTTATGTTTGACTTAAAAATCATTTAGATCCAAATTGTAGTAGTCCAGTAAGTAAAGTAAACCATGGACTAATATTAGTGCCTTTGTTCTTCAACAATAAATTCATAATGACACTATTGTAGTAAACCAGTGGAGAATTAGCGTTTAGTGTTGTATTTTCAGAATGGAGATGTGCAGGATTATTTTTAATAAATGAATTTTAATTTATTTTTTTAGTATTAGTAGTATTTAGTATATAATATTAGACTTTAGTAATATTTAGTATTTTAGTATTAGTAGTATTTACTATTTAGTAGTTTTGCAAATATTCTTAATTTTGATGTATTTTATATATATGTTAAAACATTTATTTATTTTGAGAGAGAGAGAGAGAGCATGTGTGTGATAGCGTGAGTGGAGGAGGGACAGAGAGAGAGAGAGGGAGAGAATCTCAAGAAGGCTCCACGCTGCCAGCGCAGAGCACGACACGAGGCTCAATCTCACAAATCCTGAGATCATGACCTGAGCCAAAATCAAGAGTCAGCCACCAAGGTGCCCCAATATTTTCTTTAAGTATTATAATACTGATCCTAATATTAATTTCGGTGCATAAAGTTCTATATTTTTAAATGTGTTTAAAATATTTAAGCAGACATAAATAAACTGCATCAATGAAAGCAGCTACAGTACTAGTTAGAAAACTAAGCTTTCAGCTCTGTTGGAATATATCTATAATAACTTTTATAAAAACAAAATAAACACCTCCTATAATAAGTTCTTGGCATGGGATATTTATAAGGAATCAATCAGC
This sequence comes from Suricata suricatta, assembly GCF_006229205.1. NCBI lineage: Eukaryota > Metazoa > Chordata > Mammalia > Carnivora > Herpestidae > Suricata > Suricata suricatta. The sequence goes on along the minus strand of NC_043700.1, from coordinate 146,815,958 downwards.
ATTTTCTTATTCTCCATGAGGGTCACAGCTGCAGCTTAGCATGAATAAGTCTGTATATCCTCTCCCCCAAAAGATTTATATGGTTAACGTAAGAGTCACACAGAAAGAGTACTTGGAAGCACTGTCCCATCACTGAATTCAGAGACTGGCCAGCCTGCAGACACTCTCCTCACATTTTCCACTGTCACATTAGCCGTGGAGAGTTGAGGAGGCCCAAATTTGATTCATTTGCACCCAGAATGTCCAATTCCTTATCCTGCTTTTGGTTTTAGCTTACCTAAAATCTACCCTCAATGTTTCAGCACAGACTAGAATGATCAAAGTGGGTTATTGCTAGCTTGGTCAATGAGGATACTGCCCCTCTCTTAATATCATAGTTCTGTAAGAAGAAACTAATGTTGTGGGTCAACTGTATTTCAGTTACAAAGAAAAGAGAGAAGAACAAAAGTGCCTTCTTTTCTCTCTCTCATGTACCGGTACACAAAAACGGTGAGCTGATACTCAATCAAAAGGCAGACTGTGGATTCAATCTCTGTATCTATTTCAGAGAAGCTATTATCTGTCTTAAATTGGAATAGGGTGTGGCGTGTTTTAGTTATCTTCACTTTTTTATTTCCACAATTTGATTAAAGTATTGTAATTATCCAATAAGTAGTACATATGTATCTTCAAAGACATGTTGAAAGCTTTAGAGGTGTAAAATCATAATCAAATAACTTTTGGGGACGTATATAAATATGATCTTTGTCCAAAATCTTGGCAAGGGGAATTTGATAATTGACTTAAAATTTGTAAGTATAGATAATCATCAGAGTGGCCAGCACGCTAGTTTTTATGGACACTTAACCAGCTGAGCCACCCATGCACCCCAGGGGAGAAAATATATCCTGATCAATACCGCTTCAATTCTTTTGAAAGTTTTTTGTATTTTGAGTGGGCAAAGTTAAATTCTTAATATAGAAGATATAGGCCTAATATTCCAATTTGAAATAATTGTGGCCTATCTCTCAGGAATTCATTTTTCCCCCTCAGTTTAGATGCAGTGTATAAAGCTTCATCTCAAGGATAGTTATTCCATTTGCTTGCTGATTAATCTCACCAAATCTACATCTTCTTACCATCAGTTATGTTTTATTTTAAGATCTAATAAAGTGTATAAGAGTTTATTGGACTCATCCAATATTGAAGTAAAATCTGTGGTTTGAGGAAGATACTCCTGTATCTTAATTTCCTATGGAAACGGCCTCTGGAAAATTTAACATTGAGTTGTAGTGTACCTTTTTAGTGCTAATAATCTACTCTTAAGAGAAAGAATTATCCTTCCTTTTCATTGTATTTTAGTTGCGTGTGACATATTTAAATATGACAAATATTTGGAAAAAGACCTTATGTAAAATTAAATCTTAAACCTCTAATATATCATTTGTCAACTGGGCAAGATAACTTTTTTGAGAAACATTGCTACTACACTACTGGAAATATATGGTATGTGTTTTCTCGATGGCAAAAACTATATTAATTCTATAAGACTAAGGACATTTACTTGGAGATTGGAGAGCACTCTTGGGAAAACGAATAATTTTGTCAACTCATTATTTGCTCTTTTATAGTTAGAGCTTTAGGAAGTGAATGGTAAGTGATAGTATATCCACTGTTTCCTGGACATTCAGATAGTAACTTGTTCAATTAAAAATTCTTGTTAGGTCAGACATAATGGATTCCTGTTGTTACTTTAGTATTTATTCAATGAAAGGGATCAATATTTGTGGCCCCAAGGGAGCTACACTGATAAGAGACTCTGCAGTAAGTCTCTCTGTTTATTATAAACTTTTGGCTGGTCGGTGCAGTGTCTGCTGCATGACTAATATTAATTAGAACATCAAGGTGGAATGAAGATTCAGACATTCTTTTTCTCCCTTTTTAAAAGCACATATGCTTTATTAGTGCATTTTACATTGTCCTCCCTGTTCTCTTGTGTGTGCTCTTTTTAGAAGGGATTTCTAAATGAATCTGGGAACAATAGGTCTGATTTTGAGACATTTAACTACATGCACTTGAACTCTGTACAGAGACCATTTGTTTCCAGTTTGAATAGATTAAACCTTATCGTGCTAGTGTACAGACTGGTTGTACCAGAAAGGTAGGGAAATCATCATTCTTCATTATCATAGTCCCCTTTGCCAAGTTTTAAATGTATCTGTGTTTAAATTTAATGAAACTGATTTGTGATTTTTCTGAAGCACGGCATTAAATAAAGCCATAATAAAATCTATTTTGCTTTGCTACTTCAAGCACTTTCCAAATATGGCCTAATGCTCTATTCAAGTATTAATGTCATTTGCAGAACAAGCTGTCAGATCTGACTAGCTCTAAATTTGGCTAGAGCCATTATTTTAGAACTTATACCAAAATGCAAGTCTCTGCCATTCTTCGGCAAAGCCTTACTCTGACCATCACATTTAATAGAATAGATGATTATGTTAACTTGCCATTTAATTCATCAGAGTAAAAGATTTAAATGAGATCGATTTGAGAGTTGGCAAGAACTTTTACAAATTATATAGTTCTACTCCCTTGTTTTACAGATGGAGAAACTGAGACCAAAAGAAATTAGGTAGCATGCCCAAGTTAAATGCCAAAATGTTGCCAGAAAAACCAGTTCTTCCAACTTGTAGGGTTTATTTTTTTTTCAAAATATCATGTCAAAGAGATTGGTTACGTTTATAAGACACAATAATTGTTTAAAATTGTTTATGTAAAGCAATTTGTTTTCAGATCCCAATTTGCTTCTAACTATCGGAGTACAAATAATTTAGACCTGTGGAGCTTGCAACAGCAATCACATTTAAAGGTCAGAATATGTAAAGGTTAAATGTTAGAGGCCCAGGAATAATAGTTATAGTTTCTAAGACTAAACTGAAAATTGTAGGCTCCTGAGTGTAGGATTCTGTTTACTTCTGTGTTTTCATAAAAGGAAGCCTTAAGGGTTAAAGTACTCAGAATGTCATTGTATGACTGATTCAGTTCTATAAAGGGTGGGAATTTGGGAGAATTTTACATGATCAGCACCCATATTTCCCACACTGGAACTATATTGTTTGTATTACTTTTCAGTTAATGTTTTTAATAAGAAAAAAATCTGTTTATGTGAGATTAGATATTCCGGGAAGAATGTATCTGTCTAATCATGAAGGTCCTAAGTAAGCATTTTAAGGGAGTGGCAGTTACAGTGGTTTTACATGTAACACTGCATCAGAGGAAAGAGGTACACAATGCAAAGACAGTTAGAGAGGTTGTCAGGAAATTAATGTTATCGGAAGCGTATTTTTATTATTGCTGCCAATAAGCAGATGAAATGTAAGAATGGCCAAGAAATGCAGACTATCCTGAACACCTGCCTCTGAGAAAGTGTTTCTTTAAATTTGGAGTCCTTGTTTTGTCAGAAACACCCAATTTTCATTTCATGACTTTCCTGGTCAGTTCCTTCATTGACCATAGTTATGTCAACACTTCATTTTGGAAGACCCGATGCTTGTGGTTTCCAAATTCCTTCAGACTATGAATATGAGAATTGATAATATTTGTGTGGTACATTCATTCCTAGAAAACTCTGTCTCATAATAAACTGAGGAAATCTGTTCTTAAAGGAGGCAAGAGAAAAACCGTAGCTTTTAGTAGACATTATTTAATGTCTCTTATATGCGAGGAACTTAAGAGACCTTTTCTTAGAAAATGCTAAAGGTAGGTATTAGTGGGGTTTTTTTCTATAAAATTGGGGCGCCTGGGTAGCTCAGTTGGTTAAGAGTCCGAATTCAGCTCAGGTCATGATCTCACAGGGGCTTGGGCCCCACAGCGCGGAGTCTGCTTTAGATTCTGTGCCTCCCTCCCTCCCTCTCTTTCTCTCTGCCCCTCCCTGCTTGTGCTTTTGCTCTCTCTCTCTCTCAAAAGTAAATAAATAAACATTAAAAAAATAATGCTCAGGGAGTTCAACTAGGAAGTAATGGAAGCGACATTCAAATACAGATCTTTAGAGTATAAGTTAGGACCATAAGCTCAGATGCCCTTACGAGCCAAGCAGAGAGATACATTGAAATTGTGAAATTTATATTCGTTGTAAATCTTTGTTCTTCATGATTGTGTTGCATTGAATGTCTAAAATTTTTGCCCTTCAAGATTTGACAGAATTGAATGCTACCCAGTTTTTCAAAAACCTTATCTCACATGAATTTATATACTGTGGCTCTAGGAAATATAATTACCTTAGGCTCAGAAGAAAGAGTATTGTTAAGTTTTTTTAGTATTTCAAGTTTTAAAATAAATGGGAAAAATTTGCAAAGTGAAATCTGTGTTATGTACATAGAACTTTTATCTACACATTGATGTGAAGTAGGTCTTTATAAGATTGACTTTTGTGGCATTTAAGGAAAAAAATAAATTAAGGGCTGAAATGGGTAAGGAAAACAGAGAAGCTTACTTTTTTTCTGATCTCTGCTGAAGGCAGCTGTGTCCTAGAGCTCACTAATTTACGGAAGAGTATTCACTGCTTTTGGGCTTCAGATTATTCAGAAGCAGCATTCATGGCCAGCCCAGAATTAATGTGTAAGTGACCTTTCTCAGAACTGGGACAGAGGAAAACGTCACTTATCATTGGAAGAGGTAGATTTTTAGATGTCATGAACCTCTCTTCTGTTTGCGCTAAATGGTAGAAGGGTTTCCTTTTCATAGATGTTCATTCTCATTAGAGAATGAATGGGTGATATATAGTTCTATCTAATTCTAGATTCTCGCTGTTCATTTGTGTGATGTTTAATGCAAACCAAGAGGAAAGAAAATGAAGTGTCTGTTTAACAAAAAACCCTTCAGTATGTATTAAATTTACCATTAGAGGTGAAATACATTGTTTTTTTAAAGTGCTTGATCTTTTGAGGTACTCAGATAATAGAATGAATTCATAGTCATTCCATATAATTTGTATATTTGGAGATTATTTAAAACAACTGATTTCTCTAAGTAATGGTGTCTTATAGGACACTAAAACATTTTACTTCTCATAAAAATCTGTGCTTATGCTAAAGCAAAGCTTTTATGCAATTTTAAAACAAGCTGTATTTTGAGATGCTGACTTTTAAATTTTTGTGTGTCTGTTTTTTTGGATTTTTATGACGACCTTAAATTTTTGATGAAAACAATATACCTTCAGGAACATAGAGTATTTTCAGAAATAATATGTTTTAAAAATAAGTATAGGAAGTGAATTTTAAAAAGGTACAGATATGGTAGAATCCTATAATTTTCAAATCAAATTAAAGGTAATTTATTTGGTAAGATTAATGTGGCATTTGCATAAGTCAAATATCTGTGCAAGCACTGCATTTTACATATTGTAGACCGTAGAATAGACTTTACTTTTTGAACACCCTTTTTAAAGGGAAAAATGCAATCATGATTTAATTAAATGGAAAGTGCTGTATTCTGACATTTCCCGACAGCTCAGGACACACTGCTGTTACAAACACTGCCGTGGCCTCGTCAAGGACTCCATGATCTGATGCCAACTAGAACTCGCAGTAATTCTGCTGTTCAATTGACATGTGAGACATTTAGGAGGGAAATTAAGTCTTGAATGGTTTTAGTTGTCAGCCAAATGGAATTTATCTTCATGTTTATGAAAAGGAATCTTCATATAGTAAAAGTTATCAAGGTTCTGTTTAATCAAATGCCCATTAAAGAGCATTCAGATTGGTGTGTGAAGTATATTCTACATAGATAGTAAGTTTAAGATACATAAAATCTCCTTTAAACTATTATGTGGTATTCTGGGGTGATACAGTATATTATACTCGAGATTCTAACATCTAACTAGATTTGCTTCCTTCTTCTACTTGCTAGGTGTATGACTTTGGGTAAGTTACTTATACGTTCTAAGTCTTGATATTCTCCTGAATAAACAGGGTATAATTAAACCTACTTTGTTGTTTTGTTTTAGGTTAGAATGAAAAGGAGCATGTGAATGCTAAATACAGTTTCTGGCATAAGTGTTAGGTTTCTTATTTTTGTTGTTGCTGTTGTTTTTAAGACGAGGGTACACGTTGACTCACTCAGGACCAGATTTTAGTTTACTGTGTTGAATTTATTTGATTTGGAGTGGAAAATAAATATTTAAGATGACCATCATGCTTCTTAAATTCTCTTTTCCTGAGTATGGTATTTGAAGGAAACGGTGTAATATAGTGCCTTCGTGCACCTGGCAGAGGCACTGTCCCAAATATGGAGAAAACTAGCTTAACCATCTTGTCTCTAGGTGAGTGTGGCTTAGTTGCCACTTTGCCCTGAATATGCCCATCCACTGAGCCATTTCAGCAGAATTGTACAGAGATCCTGTACTTGCCCCAAAATAGGCTTGTATAAAAAGGCCTTGTGACATATTTTGTGGCATTTAATTGTTTCCATCTGTTTTTAGCCAATGTCAAAAGACAAAGAAAAAAAGCCGAACTGTACTAGAAAATGTAGGTGTAGTTTTAGAAAAGCTGTGGTCGAATTTTTGTCTATTACCCATCCCCAACCTCCAACATGTGGCATATGAGAATGGCTTCCACACTAGTTCAAAGTTACTCATTCTGTGTATCATAAAAACATTAAAGACAAAGTTTTAAGGCACATTTTCTCTTATTAATGTCTGTCGCTCCAAATGGAATTTCTGGTTCAGATCTTAATGGCACTCTGTTATTAACCTAGTACATGTTTTAATAAGCATTTAGAAAATACTTATTCCCACAAAGATATCTGTTTTTAGGTATTCTTTATGCCAAAATGAAGTAAATTGATAGAGTAAATATTAATGGTTAGAAAAATTTCGAAAATTCTGACCTTTTTTAAATAAAAAATCTATTGTCTTCTGCAATCTTGGTTATAATGAAGGATGATAAAATGACTTTCACCTTGTAGGTGAATCTACATGCAACATAATAAGTGAGCAAAGAATTAAGAAATCTTAAGTGCATATGAAGCAGTATTAGAGGAAGAAGCTGCTGCAATTTGAATAATTTTGGCAAGAAAAAGTTAGCTAAAGTGTGGAAGTCTGAGAGATATTTGATGACGAAGTCCTGGCATGAGTAGTTTTTTTCCTACCTTTCAGCATGAAGAGTCCCTAACACTTTAATGAGCAAATATAAAAATGATAAATGTTAACATTATTCTATCAACCGTGGGAGAGACTGCCATCTCCAGTATGAAATTGAGGAGTTCCAAATTGTATCCCATTAGTGGAAGACAAGAAAAGAAGAATGTGTTCTGAGCTGGAAACTATGTTGGCCCTGTGTTGCAAACATCTAATTCCCCATGGCCCTGAATTTCTGTGAGGGCAGGGCAGTGTATGCTGTGTTTAGCAACTTATACTCCCAGTATCTGGCCTAGAACTCTTCAGTTAATGCACTGAATGAATGAATGACTATATTTATCAGAATAAATGTTTTAAAACTAACATGTTTAGGATATATAATGTGTCTTCTTTATGTATTTCTGTGGCTATCAGAGGTAGAGTGCTGGTCAGTGAAGAGCAGCTTAGAAATCTGCTCCTGACTTTGCATTAATTTTTTGAAATTCATCAAGTAACTTCTTTTTCTGGGCTTTACTCCCGTTTCTGGACAACAGGGATCTAGAATTGCAACAGAGGACAACCTTCAGAGTTTGTGTAAAGAGGTATACTCAACCTTCTGTACTGTTCCCAGATGGGAATATTGTCCATAGAGCAGAAACAATAGTTCCTCTTTGTTGTCAGTATTGCCTGCTGTACTGAACTTCACTGCTTTGTATTATCAGATAACTATCTCCTCTTTGCTATAAGTTATCTGAGAGTAGGAATATTGCCTTCATCAACTTTGAATGCCTGTCATGTGCTTTTGTTGTTGTTGTTGTTGTTGTCGTCGGACTTTTAGTAATAACGAAAAAAAGTACCTCCAAGAGCATCTAACTATGGTGGTAACCAAAGGGCATTTGCTTCTGTCTTAATAGGCTGTGCATGGAGGAGTTTATCTTGATGAGGAGTAACTGTCCTGTCACTGTATTATCCTAAGGGAAGCACTAGGTTTCTGGCCCTTTTCCTTTCTCCAGGAATCTCAGAATGTCCTGGAGGATCTATCCAGTGTGCAAAGTTTGAGTCCCCATGTTCTTTAGAAATTTGAAGTAGACTGTTTTAGAAGGAGCATGCATTTTTTAGTTTACCATAGCTCCCACTACTCCACATTTTTTCTGCCCTGCCCACTTGACTCATTTACATAACCTCCCAGGTTCCTGCAGGCCCTTGAGTGCTAACTGTGTCTAGACAGATCAGACTGGGCACTTGGTTACTTACATTTCTAAAATAAAAGTGATGTCTGTTGGCCTCAGGGGAGACCCTGCTGAGTCAATTTGCTCTCTTAAAAATAGAAGTAGAACACTAAATACAGATTAAAGAAGTAGACATTTGTGACTCTGCTTTTTATTTTTTAAAGCATAAGATCTGAGACTGTATCACAAGTCACAGACAGATGTTAGGGAAAAGACAAGAAACTGGCATCAGAGTGCATCATAATAAGAATGTGGGCCAAAAGCAGAAAGGTGGGAGAATTATCCTGGCAAAATGAGGAGTAGTTACCTGGGGGCAAAGACTTTAGACAAAGGAAGTTGATTATCCTATTCACCAAAGCAATCCATTTAAATAAAGGTCCTGCTACTGGGAATATATCATATATTTTTTCAACATCTTCAAAATGTTGCTGTCCACACAGAAAGGGCTCTTCTCCCCCCACCCACCATAACATAACATAACTCTAGAGCTTACCCTGATTTATCTCCATTAAAGGGATGTCATCCACAAGTCTAGATGTTTTTAAGCTATTTATGATTTTGGTCTATACAACTCTTGGGTTCATACATCTAATGCTTGCAGTATAGAGAATGCATTTTTTTCATATGCTATACATTAACCTCTTTCTGACTTAAAAGAATAGTGCTCAATTCTGCTGTATGTGGATTTAGTGAATGTCAATTTCCAGTAGTCATGATTTTATTACAAATATTTATTGTATTCATTCTTCATTTCTAGCTTTCTGGGATGTAAAGTATTCTCTTCTCTAGTGGGGTTTACACAGATTTGTTAAAGAATCATTTTGTGTTACATATTTTGGAGTCTCTACTGTTAATTTCTAATTCATTTTAGTCATCTTAGTTGGTAATGTATAACCGAGCTTCATTTTATGTCGGTTTGCCTGTTTTCCTTAGCCCCTTCCCCCTTTTTTGCAAGCTGATACATTATTAAGAACACGTAAAATATAGAGGGGAAATGTACTTCAGTGTTTTTTCTAAAATATTTTTAAATCTTAGGCCTATTCTTTGACTTTCTTAAATTCTTGCGTACTTGATCTGTATTATTGATATAATGCCCAATATGCATAATGGATATTTTTGTGAGAATCAGATAATTAATGATTGTGAAAGAAAGTGGAAACTTTAAGTACTAAAGAAGTTTAAAGTTTTATTTCTTTCTTATTGTAGTTATTAGAAAATAAATCCTTCAGACTTTATGTATTTACTTTCAGAAATAATGTCTGGACTTCCAGCAAGTGTTTTTTGATGGTTTATGACTACCTATGGGCAGAATTTATACTATATACATTATACTCTCTTAAATATTATGAGGGCCAGTGACTTGATTTCAGTCTCTGACACTTTTGAAAATATGTCATTTGGGGTGCCTGGGTGGCTCAGTAGGTTAAGCCTCTGACTTCGGCTCAGGTCAGATCTCACGTTTGTGGGTTCGAGCCCCGCGTCAGGCTCTGTGCTGACAGCTCAGAGCCTGGAGCCTGCTTCGGATTCTGTGTCTCCTTCTCTCTCTGCCCCTCCCCCTCTCATGCTCTCTCTTTGTATCAAAAATAAATAAAAACACTTAAAAAAATAAAAAAAAAAGAAAATATGTCATTTGACCTCTTAAGCCTCAAGTTCCACGTTTCGTGGATGATAATATAGGCTTGACCCACTTATAAGGACTATAGTTACATATGTGAATCTTAGAGTAGCACATGAATTAAAGTACTATAGTAAATGCTTGATATTGCTTTATTTTAGTGAATGCAGATAACATATAAAGTACCCAGGATAGGGCATGGTCCTAACACCAATGTTGGTTTTATTTTCCTCTTCCCATTAAATTATGGTATATTTATTTACTTGAAATACTTTTTTTTTTATCAAAGTTTCAGTTACTTAGAGTCAACATCTAGAGTAAACCTTAGCATAGAATTGACTAGAATCCAGAATCTAAAATCACAGGGATATAGTGGAAAGAATGTTTGAATAGAAGGCTCAAGATCTTAAATCCAGTCAAGGAGCCTCACTTGGACAGTTGTGTTGTTCAGAACAACTTACTTAACCTTTGTGAAATCCGCCTCTCTCATTTATAAAAATGGGATCATGCCGTCTATCCTGTGTACCAGCAAAGTCTGTTGTGGGGATCGAATAAATTTATACATGTCAAAATGTATTGTAAGTTCTATTGGGCTATAAAAATAAGTGATGCCATTGTTCATATTAGACCAAGCACAGCAAATATCAGGGGGGACACTTCAGCAGAAGGAAGATAGACCCTCCTACCTATATAAGAAGCAGTAAAGACCTAATCCCCTGAGGGAAACCAGCCAAGTGTTTATACCTGCTGGGTAAATTCTCAGTTGAAAGGCTTTGTGACTGTGAGCAGTCAACACTTTCTAAAGGGCTGGTCAGGAAATTAAGAGACCAGATTAAAGTAAAATTGGGTAATGTTTTCCCTGGATCTTTTTATTTGAAATTGTTTCACTGAGACAGCTGATCCTTTCACTTTTTTTTTTTTTTTAACTTTTTTAAAGCCAGGTTTGGCTGCTTATGGTTATGGCATGGACCATGTTTATATTCTGAAAAGATGGTCTTTTTCATCTGCCCTTTCTCTTGCCCTACAACATGGAGCTACAATTTAAAGTTGTTTTTTTCCCTCAGATCAGAAGTCTGGAGTTCTAAGCAAAGATAATTCATTAATAAGTCACAAATGGAATTTTGGCTTTTCTAATACTATTAAAACATGGTATTCCTGGTAGTCTTAAGGGTTGAAAATAAGAAATGGCATTAATTGCAAAATATCTTAGGCTGCATTGCAGTGATATTTCAAAGGGAAAAAGAAACATTTTACTTGTTGGTTTTGAGCACGTATACAAAAAGGGGGCAAATAAGAGTATATAGTGTGGTATCAAAGCCTAATTTACACCACATGATTGGTATCTTTTGCATACAGACATGACAACGCTTAATTCGTACTGAACAAAACTCCTTTAATAATAAAGTTCTTATGTGATTATAATGTAGTGCCTTAACCATGCGATTGCTCCAGTCTGTTCATGATCATAAAAGAAAAATGTTTCAGACTCCAGCAGATTGTGTCTGTCTAGACTGGTTTCAAAAAGGATATTGCATTTTTTGATAATGGAAGTTGTAATATTTCAGCTTAGGGGAAGCTCCTTTTAAAATATAGATCTACTGAGTGGCACCTGGGTGGCTCAATTGGTTAAGCATGTGACTCTTGATTTTGGCTCTTGACTGTGAGATTGAGCCCTGTGTCCAGCCCCATGTCAGGGTCTGGGATCTCTCTGCCCCTCCTCGGCTCATTCTCTCCCTCTCTCTCTCTCTCTCTCTCTCTCTCTCTCTCATCTCTCAAGATAAATAAATAAACTTAAAAAATATACAGTGGACTGGGTCTTGATGTCAAAACTTACCATACTTATATGTAACTAAACTACTCTATCAAAAACAGTTTTCACTGACATTTCTGAATCTTGTTTTGTTTTGTGTTTATTAGCTAAAAATGTTAGTTTTCCCGAACAAGATTCATTTTCTCATAGTGGCCAGCTGACTAGCTTCCCATTTATCCATTCTGAATACATTCCTATTCAAAAAAATTAACATGAGAGAATTTTGAGTGTGAGATCAAGGAAAGTATCTGCATAGATGACATTTAAGCTCAGGACTAAAACATCAGAGCTAGCCGTGCATCTCTATAAGGCTTGAGTTTTGATAGGTAAGGTCAAATCCATGATTCTGTATGCATGTAAGTAATATAATCTCCTATGTTTGGATTTATCATGTTTGTCCTCAGTTTGAGGACTTTATAGGTCTCTGCTGCTGTTTTTCCCCTCCTTTTCCATCTTTTAAAAAAAATTTATTACCCATTTGTACTCCCCATCTTTGCTCTATGACAAAAAACAGAGTCTGGTGTCAAACATGTTGTTCTTTCATTGGTTTTTAATAAATGTGTGATTATGGCCCAGGTACTTAACCTCTTTTGGCCAAAGTTTCCTCATCTGGAAAATAAGAATAGTTATGTGTTGTAACCACTGGAACGTAATTAATATTTCAGCATTAAATGTAGTAATACATGTAAAAGGCCTCTGAGAAGTAAAAAATATGTTGGAAATATAATATGTTGTGGTGCATTCATTCCAGGAGGGGCTGATACTATTAGAGGAGATATAAACCCAGTTGATGTAGTGCTCCTTAAAATCAGTGTAAAGTATTTCTTTTTAAGGGAAAGGATAAATTAATGGATGTAAAAGAAGTTTTTGTATAAGGTCTTGTTTCCTGTCCCTAATATACCTAATATACTGTGTTGCCCTGAAATACAGCATGTCACTTTGGGAGACATTAATGGGGATTAAATATTGGATAATGTTAAATTAAAATCTCCCTCCAAGTTACAGTTTTTTATTATCTGAGATTATTTTTCTGAGAAAATTATTTCAGAGTAGATTGGGTTTCTAAGTTAAAAAGATGTTATTGTTTAATGATTAAGATGGCATCCTATACATTTTTAAAAGGAAGTAGTTAACTACAGAAATCCATGTAAAGACGCATATTTTAACAGCAGGATATCAGAATCAATTTATATGTCTCACAAAAAGATAAATTAAATATATTGTGATATGTCCACTTAGTGGAATGCTTTGCAACATTTGAAACGTTGATGCAAAATGTACAATTATTGACCTGGAAAATAGCCATAATATTTTACTGAATAAGAAAGATGAGTCACATTATATGACCCATTTTTACAGTAGAACATACTGATAGATATAATGTAGAAAGGTCTGGAATATTGTTTATAAAGATATTATATTTAGATAAGTCTTCTAGTAGTTTCTTATATTTTTAATATTTATACATGCCTTTATATATGTCTAGAATTTTGAAAATTAGCAAATACCACTTTGTTGTCTGACAAAGCAATAAAGCTATTTTTAGTTTTTTAAAAATAAGATAGGATTATTTGAATTACATTGCCTAAATGGGGTACTACTCCAAAGACCAGTAAAATTATGATACTCAAATCTAGATTTTTAGCTATATCCATTGCTGCTATTTTTCAGCTTTTTTACCTATAAACTTCCCTTTTTTAAATAAATCTGACAATATTTTTCTGAACTAACCTTTTCCACCTCAATAATACGATTTCTTACACATAAAATTATTACTCAAACGAAGAGCTAAACATGTTAAGAGGAGGTACATACAGTAAAAATTGTTAATCATTAAGAATATCTATGGGGGGTTGATTCTTGAATAAAGCATTAAGTTACAAACAGGTATGGAAAAGAGCACAGAGCTTAGACTTCAGAGTCTTCAGACTGAAGTATCCTTTCCCTTGATTCCTTCTATATAGCGTAAGGCCAAAGAAGCAAAGGCAAGAGAGAATGAGGCAAAGTAATTTCGTTTTTAGATCTGGCACATTGGCTGACTTTAGTTGTCTGGTTACAGTTTCATGTACAACATTTCATTTCTTTTAAATGACAAAACTATAGCATTGATTTGGGGGAAAAGTTTAAAGGAAGTATTAGATTGGAAAGGTATATTTTTCCCCAAAACTTAGAAAATCTGTTCGGTTATTTTGTCAGTACCATCCTTCTAGAGTAACCAATGTGACTGTGTCTTCCAGACTACATCTTTTGTTTCTCCGTGCTGGAAAGGCATTTGGCTTTTAGTCTCTAGGTTCTTCGAATTTTGGGAACCACATCCAGTGAAAAATACAAATTTTTCTTTTTGCTAGCTAGACTATAGGGTGAGAAGCTGCTGATTTACTTGCCTTCTAAATATGAAACATTATAAAAAATAAAAAAAATACTAATAAAATAAAGTCTCTCCTAATCATTCATTGAGAGGAAGCATGAGAATGATTTGCATATCTTAAAGTTATAAGTAGCAAGCTTCATGAGTAGTCAGTAAAGAATGCCATTTATATGCCTTCATTCTTTCTCTGAAGTCCTGGCAGCTGATAATAAAATTTTTCAGTTAAAGAGGATTAAAAAAGGTAAGTCTCATAATTTTAAACACTGTGTTTAATGGCTATTTTCACAAGATCAAAATCTGGACTGTATAATGAGGTTTTACATCACATTTAAAATCCACATTTGGTTTTTAAATTGATTGGTAATCAATTTAATATTCGTGTAAGATAGTAAGAGAGTGCAAGGGTCTTTTGCATGTGTGATATAGCTTAGTGGAAAGCTGGCTTTGGGATATACGAAGTTGGATTCATAACGCTTTTGAATTCCTAAGATTTTATGAGTTTTCTGAGTAATGTTTTAGATTTGTGGCTGCATTTCAGAGATACCAACACTCTTCATATTTAACATAGTAAATTCTTTTTTAGTTCCTATAGTTAGAATCTTTTTATCTAACACATTGCTTAGAATTGTTTGTTTTGGGTGAATATTGGTATCAGTTTTAAAATAAATAGCGTTGATACAAATAAAAATCTGAAGTTATACAGTAATTGAGATTTGATATTGGTCATTATACTCACGATTTAAATTTAACAAATAATTGTAACTGTTGCACGGAAGTGACAAGTAGTAGTTATTTCATTTATTATTACTTGGAAGACCAAGAGCTTCTGTTATCTATTGAAGGATTTCAGATATGAAGAACTTCCTTTTGCTGAAAAGGAGAAGTTAATTTGATCTAATTTTCATATTAGATCATATCTTTTTTTTAAAGTTTATTTATTTTGAGAGAGACACAGTGCGAGTTGGGGAGGGGCAGAGAGAGAGGGAGAGAGAGAGAGAGAATCCCAAAAAGGCTCTGTCTGCTTTGCCAGCACAGAGCCCAGTGCGGGGCTTGAAACCACAAACTCACAAGATCATGACCTGACCCAAAACCAAGAGTTGGATTCTTAAGTGACTGAGCCACCCAGGCGCCCCAAGTCTCTTTTGCGTAATCATGGTCCATCTACTTTTTTAAAAATCTACCCAGTTCCTTAGTAATATATTATTATGTCAAAGGGCGCAAATATTAAGGAATCACAATAAAAGATTATTTAGCAAAGTAGCTAATCACACTTTGTTAGGGGTCTTCAATAAGGCTACCAATAGTTGTATCACACAATGCCTAATAGAATTGGAAAAATAAAAGTATTCTCTGTTTCCTTTGTGTTTATGTTTTCTTTGCAAGTTAAGTGACAAACGTATTGCTTGAACGTATTGGCATTATTAACTTTTGCACTTGTAGCTATAGCTACCACTGGCTTAATGGTTAAAACTTAGCGTCCGCAGGAATTGCCCCTAAAAACTGAAAGATTTTCAGGGGAACTGTCTTCAGTTGTGCTCATGAATAGGCCCTTCAGGTTCTTCAATTCCCGCTTTTTCTTTCTTCACCTTTTCTTTTTCTTTTCTTCCTTTCTTTTTTTATTGTTTGCATCAGCTGCCTCAGGTACTGACAATTTTCATGAGGTTTGTACCCTCAACTGTGCTAATACAAATACTGTCACCCCTGTGGCCTAGAAAATGAAAGGAGATCCTGTTCTCCCTATTTGCAACTAACTTTCAGAAATCGTACAGTTCTCCCGAGTACACTAGAGATTAGAATTTAATGGTTCAGACTTCACTGGCAAAGTTCAAGGATAACAAAGGAAAAAAAACAACAGACCTGGTAATTTACAAATGTTCAAGAATCTCATATCTGAAAGGCTTGTATTTCCTCAGCATCTTCTAGCACCTACCTGTTCCCAAATACCTACGACAGCTTCCCCTCTGCCAGGTGGGATAGTTCTAGCACCTCACTGCCTCTAAATTCTGGCTTGCTTCTGAGAGGGA
>NC_043700.1:146798404-146799716 GCF_006229205.1 Suricata suricatta | reverse complement strand
TGAAATAGTTGACCACAAAGACGATTAATCTTACAGCAGAATAAATCAAAGTATTTTAATATATTTAAGATCTAGTTTCACTTTTTAAAGGATTCTGGGGGAATTAAATACCCTTCTACATTTCTCCTACGCATGAGTTGGAGAAAAAAAGAAATGGGAAAAAGGAAAGTAAAGCAGAAGTCAAAACTGCCAAGTAAAAGCAACAGAATTTTTAAAAATTTCCTAAGGGGGACTAGTCTCCTCTCTATTCTTTAGTACTATGTAAAATGAATTTAAGTTCACTGAAATTTAGGGAAAGCAAAGCGTTTCACAAAAATCTACAATTTCTAGCATAATGCCAGGCTCCTTGTAGGGTTCCTTTAGACACCTACCTAAAATGAGAATAGGTTAAGAGTGAAGTTAGAAAACACATGTTTTCCTTTGTTTACAATAATGAATGACTGTCCTGCTTTCCTACCCCTGGAGCACAGAATTTACCAAGTGGCACAGAACAGCGCTGAGCAAGACACTAACACTGGAATTTGCAAAGTGTGACTGTGGAACAATGCTGCCCAGGGAAAACTTAAATACATGAGGGTCAAGTCAGTGGATTCATCAGCAACCTCGGTGCATAGTCGAGAAAGAATGGAAAAATGTACAGATAAATTTTTTACGTTTTAGAAAATATATTTCTCAAGATCAGAAAAATGACAACTATTTCTAGCCAACAAAGAGCAAATTATAAGAATCAGACACAGCTACTCCTTAGTCTGTTTCTCATATATGTATGGATGACTTGAAACTCAGCAGTATCCCAGAAATGAGAACTAAAACCATGTATATCTGCTCTCCCATTTTGTCAAACATTGTGTATTTTTACTTAGGAAGGTAAATCTACTTTCTTTTTCAAGAAAAGGTTGATTTAATCAATACCAGTGGTAAAACCGCCTATAATTAACAGTTAGAGATACGGTCTTTTTATGTGTGTTATCCCAGCTAGCTAAAGCCTTATACCAAATAAAGCCAAGGTCATATGTCTTTCTCTTTCTACAAAATTAAGTAATTCTTCTTTCATTCCCAGAAACCATACCCAACTATCTGTAGCCAAACATCTCACAAATACATAGTCTGGATATTAAGATCGAGTCATTATAGAAAGATTTAAAAAGGTTATGGGTAAAATGCACACAAAACTGAAAGGAGAGGGGACTGACAGTTTAAGTGAGATTAAGAAAGGAGGAAGAGAGCAAAGAAGAGAGAAAAGGAAGCATGATCAATCTCTTGATTAATTCACAACATGCCCCAATACCTTTTCTAATTTGGTATCTCACCC